>NW_026705095.1:0-125001 GCF_029867415.1 Vicia villosa | reverse complement strand
TTTGGCAATTTGGTTCATAACTTTGTGAAAATGGCTTGAAATTTCAAGTGAAAAGTTCACTAATGGCAAAATTCAAAACCATAGCTACACTCCATATTTTTTCATGCTCTTGGACATTTTGAAAAGCTCATATTACACACTTCAAAACCCTAGTTGAAAGTTTCTTCAAGACCTTTAAGGAAATGGGTGAAAAAGATCCATGAACTTTGAAGAAAATGAGATTTCAAGTGAAACTTTCAAAAAGTACCAACTTTGAAGCACCATATCTCTTAAATGGTTGATCTTATGGAAAAAATTTATATGTGTCAAAGTTGTTTATTGGATCAAAATCTACAACTTTCATGTTGGAAGTTTTTTTCAGTTTGTAGGTGAAATTTTGAGAAATTCCCTTCCAAAGTTTGGAAAAAACCATTGAAAAACACTTAGAAATTTTTCTAAGTATGAAAAGTCAAACTTTTGACTTTTGATTCTTGATTGATTTTCTTGATTTTTCTTGATCAAATGACTTCTCATATCATATATTGATGATTCAAAACTTCAAAAGTCATGATTGACCAAAATTCCCCAAAAGTCAATGGTGATCTTGTACAGTTGACTTTTTCAGACGAATCGCGTTTCTGGAGATTTCAAATGAAACAAGCTATCCTCATCAAATGAATAGTATGAATGGATCATATTGAAGCATTTGAGGATATTGAATCATGATTTGAGTTGTGGCACCATGTCCTGATTAAAAAGTCAGTGGTTTAGTGAATTAGGTCAAAAAAACCCTAATTGTCGACCTGATGAAATTGATGCCTGTAGGTCTTGGATTGAGATACAATTTCCATTGTATATTGTCATAGGGGTTATTTGAAGATGATTGAAACCTTTGATTGACTCCCTGGGGATTTTTAGGGTTTCCCAAATGTGATCCCTGATTTCAGTCCCTGATAGTTCAAAAACCCTGATCTGAGGATTTGTCTGATCAATCTTTGTATAGGAGATGTTCTGAGCCAATGGATTAGGTCAAAATGATGTACTTGGGATTTTGAGGTCATGTCCCAAGTCATTAGGTCAAATCCTGAGCAAAAGTCAGGAGTATGCTGTCTTCAGTCAAAACCCTAATTCAGTCGATTCAAAGCTGTTGAGTTTGTTGAAGTGAATCTCTGGGGACCAAATGTTGATTGTAGATGAAGATAGTTCTTTTGAAATGAAGGGAGAACAAAACCCTAATTGATTGTTACTTGTACTGCTGAGTGATTTCCTGATTAAACCCTGCTGAGTCACAAGTAACAAACACAAGCTATGCAATTTGTTAGAGATGCAAATGATGCATATGCAAATGATATGAGGTGGTATCTTAGGTCAAAAATTGGGGTATGACAGCTGGGTATTCAAGTCAATTACGTCCCAACTCCAGCAAAGAAGAGGATAATTCCTTCTTATTCTCGAGGCTCTACTTCACGTCTTATGGTATCTGAATTACCGCCTGGGGCTATTCGTAAGAAACCAATGCCGGGATGGAACAGATATCACCCATACGTCCCCTCGGATCAGCGTAAGATGAAGGGACAACCAAGAAGGTTCGATCCAATTCCGGTGCCTCATGACCAATTACTGACCCGTCTGCTTGAACTTCGGATGGTCGAATTACAAGAGCTTCCTTTTACTTCGACTTGGGTTCCGGAAGGGAAAAAAAAGAAAACGTGTGAGTATCATTCTGGGGCACCTAGTCATTCGATTGAGAATTGTTGGGAATTTAGAAACAAAGTACAAGACTTGTTGGACCAGAAAGTTATTCAGTTTACTCAGACGCCTAATATTGTCAACAATCTGATACCTACTCATGGAGACTCGGGCGTGAATGCTATTGAGAATGAAGGTATGAGTGTAGTGTCTGATGTGGACCGTTTGACTTTGCCGTTGCTATCCGCGAAGCAGTATCTGATTGATAATGGAATAATCCCGGATTGTGGAATTGATTGTGTGAATTGTAAAACTCAACCTGAAGGCTGTGATGAATTGAAGAGCACGATTCAGAAATTGACGAATGAGGGTCCTTTGCAATTTTATCGAAAGTTGAACAAGAGGCTTGCGCCTATACCGGAAGATCGCAGCCCGATCAAGTTTGTGAGTGGTGGTGTCATTCAAGATGGCCAGGTTAATGCCATTGTCAATGGCGAGGAGGTGGATAGTGACTGTGATTTTGATAGCTGGATTCGTCCAAGTATTCCTGGGGAGATGCCTCGCAACTGGACAATCGAAGATGTCATCCAAGTTACACAAGCTCAGGAGTAATTTCTTTGTTTTTACTTTTCTTATCATGCAATAATTCCTACGCTCTGCCCGAGGCGTAGTGAATCATTTGTAGGGCCATGCAGTTCGCGTTTTCAAAGTTAATCATGAAATAAAAGGACGTTTTTGCATTCAAATGTTTTGCTCTTTGTCTTTCTTTTTAACTTTTTCCTTTAAATGGCAATGTTTTTGCACACACTTGCACATAGCTTAATAAAAATAAAACTAAAATAAAAACATCAATCATGCAGATGTTCCACTACCACGGATTTCATTGGTAACAGTTCCGCTATTGCTTATTATGATTTTGACAATCCGATCTACCAAGCCGAGGAGGAAGCTTATGAAGATTGTGATCTCCCCGACGAGTTGGCCAGATTGTTGAAACAGGAAGAAAAGAAAGCGATTCAGCCGCATCAGGAGGAAAGTGAGATGGTAAATGTTGGCACTAAAGAGCAAGTCCGAGAAGTCAAGATAGGGGCTGCGCTTGAGAATAGTGTGAAGCAGAGGCTTATTGTTATGTTGAAAGAGTATGCAGACATCTTTGCTTGGTCCTATGAGGATATGCCTGGTCTCGATACAGATATTGTAGTACACCGCCTGCCTCTCAAGGAAGAGTCCTCCTGTCAAACAGAAGCTTCGAAGAACTCGCCCAGATATGTCTGAGAAGATTAAGAAAGAGGTTGAGAAACAATTTGATGCTGGCTTTCTACAAGTGGTGAATTACCCGCCATGGGTTGCGAATATTGTTCCTGTACCTAAGAAGGACGTAAAGGTCAGGATGTGTGTTGACTATAGAGATCTTAATAGGGCGAGTCCAAAGGATGATTTTCCTCTTCCTCACATTGATGTGTTGGTGGATAATACTGCTCCTTTCAAAGTGTTTTCCTTCATGGATGGCTTCTCTGGGTACAATCAGATCAAGATGGCACCAGAAGACATGGAGAAAACAACGTTTATCACACCATGGGGAACTTTCTGCTATAAAGTTATGCCTTTTGGGTTGAAAAACGCAGGGGCAACGTATCAGCGCGCCATGGTGACTCTTTTTCACGACATGATTCACAAAGAGATTGAAGTGTATGTCGACGACATGATTGCAAAGTCTCACACTGAAGAAGAGCACTTGGTTCACTTGCAGAAGTTGCTTGAAAGGCTTCGGGAATTCAGACTGAGGTTGAATCCAAACAAATGCACCTTTGGAGTGCGATCCGGAAAGTTGTTGGGCTTTGTTGTTAGTGGAAAAGGTATTGAGGTCGATCCTGCCAAAATAAAAGCTATACAAGAGATGCCTGAGTCGAGAACAGAAAAGGAGGTTCGTGGTTTCTTAGGGAGATTGAACTACATTGCTAGATTCATCTCTCATCTTACGGCCACTTGTGAACCAATATTCAAATTACTAAGAAAAGATCAGACGGCCAGGTGGAATAATGATTGTCAAAAAGCATTCGAAAAAGTGAAAGAGTATCTGCAGGAACCTCCGATACTAATGCCTCCAGTTCCAGGAAGACCTTTGATTATGTACCTCACAGTTCTTGAAAATTCAATGGGATGTGTGCTGGGTCAACATGACGAGTCTGGCCGAAAAGAGCATGCAATATACTACCTTAGCAAAAAGTTTACCGACTGTGAATCCCGATACTCACTGCTCGAGAAAACTTGCTGTGCTTTGGTGTGGGCTGCTCGCCGGCTGAGGCAGTATATGTTGGTTCACACCACCCTATTGATTTCCAAGATGGATCCTATCAAGTATGTTTTTGAGAAGCCCGCTCTTTCCGGAAGAGTAGCCAGGTGGCAAATGATTTTGACTGAATATGATATCCAGTATACTACCCAGAAAGCCATCAAAGGTAGTGTGTTGGCGGATTACCTTGCGCACCAGCCGGTCGAAGATTATGAACCGATGAAGTTTGAATTCCCCGATGAGGATGTGTTGTACATCAGAGATTGTAACATTCCCGGACCGGAGGAAGGACCCGAACCAGGATCGCGATGGACGCTCGTGTTCGATGGTGCCTCTAATGCACTCGGGAATGGTGTTGGAGCTGTAATTACTTCTCCGTCAGGTTTTCATATTCCATTTACAGCCAGAATCTGTTTTGATTGCACTAATAACATGGCTGAATATGAAGCCTGCATTTATGGTATCGAAGCTGCGATTGATTTGCGAATCAAGTACTTGAAAGTTTATGGGGATTCCAATCTTGTCATTAGCCAGATCAATGGAGATTGGGAAACTCGCCATCAGAATCTGATTCCGTACAGGGAGCATGTGATGAGACTCATTCCGTACTTTGATGAGATCACGTTCGAGCATATTTCTAGAGAAGAGAACAATCTTGCTGATGCTCTCGCTACTTTGGCTTCCATGTTCAAAGTAAAATGGGCCAATGAAGCGCCTAACATCACCATCAACAGATTGGACGAACCAGCATTTTGCTTTGAGGCTGATGTTGAGTTGGATGGTAATCCCTGGTATCATGATATCAAAAAGTTCCTCGAAACTCAAGAGTATCCTCCCGAAGCGTCGGTGACTGATAAGAAGTTTCTGAGAAGGTTTGCAGCTAAGTTTTACCTCAACGGTGGGGTTTTGTACAAGAGACATCATGACGGTGTGTTACTCCGATGTGTTGTGAAGGAAGAAGCTTCGAAAATCATCGAGGAAATGCATGAAGGTGAGTTTGGTACCCATTCTAGTGGGCATACAATGGCTAAGAAGATCTTGAGGGCTGGTTACTATTGGTCCACTATGGAAACTGATTGTCATAACCATGTCAGAATTTGTCACAAGTGCCAGATTTATGCTGACAAAGTGCACGTGCCGCCTGTGCCTTTGAATGTTTTGACTTCTCCGTGGCCTTTTGCAATGTGGGGCATTGATATGATTGGAGAGATTAAGCCTACTGCTTCTAATGGACATCGCTTCATTTTGGTTGCCATCGATTACTTCACCAAGTGGGTTGAAGCCGTATCTTATGCGAATGTCACCAAACAAGTGATTACTCGCTTTATCAAGCACAACATAATATGCCGTTATGGGATTCCTGAGAAGATCATTACTGATAATGGATCGAATCTCAATAACAAGATGATGAAGGAGCTTTGTGAGTCCTTCAAGATCAAGCATCACAATTCTTCTCCGTACCGTCCAAAGATGAATGGCGCGGTTGAAGCGGCCAACAAGAACATTAAGAAGATTGTGCAGAAGATGGTAGTGACGTACCGAGATTGGCACGAGATGTTACCTTTCTCTTTGCATGGTTATCGTACCTCTGTGCGTACATCGACTGGGGCAACTCCTTTCTCACTGGTTTATGGTATGGAAGCAGTATTGCCAGTTGAAGTTGAGATCCCTTCCTTGAGGATTATGAAAGACGTCGAGCTTGACGAGTCAGAATGGGTACAAAATCGTTTGGATCAGTTAAACCTCATTGATGAGAAGCGCTTAGCGGCTATTGGTCATGGTCAGGTGTACCAAAAGAAGATGAGGAAAGCTTTTGACAAGCGGGTGCGACCCCAAAGCTACAAGCCAGGTGATCTGGTACTCAAAAGAATCATTCTCCCTCAAGGCGATCCTCGAGGCAAGTGGACTCCGACGTATGAAGGCCCCTTTGTTGTGCAGAAAGTATTCTCTGGCGGCGCCATGATGCTTGCAACAATGGATGGCGAGAACTTTCCGCACCCTGTGAACGCAGATGTAGTCAAAAAATACTTCGCATAGACCTGATAAAAAAGAAGAAAAAAAGGAAAGAAAAAAAGAAGAAAAGAAAAAAAAAGAGAAAAGAAAATGAATCAGGCAAAAGAATGAAAAAGAAACAAATATACCCGCTAAGTTGAAAACCCGAAAGGGCGGCTTAGGCAAAAAAGGGACAAAAGCGAACGACTACATCTCGCATGCCACCATGGCAATCACTCTTTATACATGTTTAGGGCTCCCGACCGAGGGATAAGCAAGACTCCGTGTTCTTGAGTTTGCACCGGGCAGCTCAAATCCCTAAAGCATGCACAACATCCACTCACTTTGTTTAGGGCTCCCGACCGAGGGATAAGCAAGACTCCGTGTTCTTGAGTTTTGCATCGCTGGCAACTCAAATCCCTAGAGGCGCTCACAAACCCCGTCGGGTCCACAAGTTTGGTGATGTCATATCAATCAGTTGTTAAATCGGGCAGTGATCAATCCTAATGAGTACGGTCTTCCAAAGCAAGGAGATGAGAGCGTCGGAGTTATAAAAGTGATAGCGGGATCGAAACCAATGGATATCCGTTTCACATTGCCATTTCTCTCGTACTCAATAAATGTGTGGTTACCTCTTACTAGGAACTACTTCTGAAAAGTGTTCGCTCTTTTATGAGCATTCTTTTTACGATTAATAAAAATCCTTTTTATCTTAAACAACTGTTTTCTTTTACCGTTTTGTTTGCATAAAACGTCCTAAGTTTGTGTTAAACTTTGTATATGAAAACTGCATTGCTTTTACAATACATGATTAGAAATGAAACCTTTGAATCTACTTCGAAGTTTTGTGTAACTGGGATGGCAGGCTAAGATACCATGCTATATCCTGGGGCATTTGCATTTGTTTGTCTCTCAGGTACATGCTTGCAAGCGCTTCGTATCAGCATATCGGCGGACTTAATCATGAGAGATTCTCACTCCCCAGCCGAGTGTTTCTTAATGAAAGATTCTCACTCCCCAGCTGAGTACTTTCAGATGGGACTTTCCTTGCTCCAGGATTCTCATATCCTCTGTAAAGCACATCTTAATGCATTCTCTATGCTCCAGAAGCCTTATTCCCGACGGAATGCTTTCTCCCCAGTTGAATCATGATGGAATGGTGTCTGATTCCCCAGCTAGCTCTTAATGAGGTTCCTTGCCCGAGTTTCTCGTTCTCCCCAGTAGAGCGTTTTCTCTCCCCAACAGATTGACCTGTTCTCCCCAGGAGAGTCGTCTTGTTCCCCAGTGGAGTTGTCTTAACAAAAGGTTCTTATGCTAAGTCCTTATCCCCAACGGATTCCTCATCTCATCAGTGGATCTTTGTGCAGAAGTATTCATCTTCCCCACCGAGTCTTTCCTCAGCAGAGATTCGCATGCATCCTCAGCAGAATCTGTTTCCTTCAAGGATTTTCCCAGCGGAATGCGTCATACGCAAGCTAGTTGGTCACTCCCCATCAGAGTTGTCTTCATGACTTGCTCTTATCTCCGCATCCCCAGAATGTCGAGACTTTGCTTCTCCAACGAAGTTGCCTAGGTATTCCCCAAGCAGTCATTTGGGATGTTCATATCCCCAAGCAGGATTTATTCCCCAGTTAGAGCTCGCATCCAGATTTGATCGTCTCCAGCAGATTTCTGATCCATCTTTGACAGCTCGCAGTCGTGACCCTTGGTCACTCATCTTGTCCTCCCCGCAGAGTTCCATATTCTCTCTAGGACTTCTTCAGCAATTCAGTGCTCATCCGTTGCCTCCCTAAGCAACGCTCGAATCATGCATCATTTGCATTGCATTCTCAAAGCGTATAACGTCTTCCTTCTCGGAAACATTATTCCATACACATTCATACATGCATCATGCATAAATCATATCATATCTGTTTCTTTCTGCAGGAAAGTTATCCAGATACAAATGCCTCCTAGAGAGCAATATTCGCCTAGTCATTACAGGCGCTTATCCTGATGTTTTGAATCAGAAGAGGATTGTTCTACTTATTTTCTGACACGGCTCAGATCAGTTCAAAGACATTCCTATTCCCGATGCCCCCAGATCGGTGGAAGATATTTGTTCCTATTCCTGATAAATCAGACTTTCAGTTGAAGGAACCGCCTCCGGATCTCCCAAGATCTTCCGAAGGAGCAAGCCCTCTGATACATCAGATCAGTTGGAAATATCTACTCCCTGACGATTTAGTTCGTTCAGAAGAAGAAACTCGTTTGCCCAGTCCTGATGCCTAACCATCAGTTGAGGACGTTTTCTTTACCCGGCGTACACAGTTCGGAAGAAACATCCGTTCCTATCCTAATATCCAGTTTCAGATTAGTTGAAGGAACCGCCTCCGGATCTCCCGTGATCTTCCTAAGGAGCAAGCCACTGATATCATCAGATCAGATGGAGATGTTTGCCTGATCGACTTTGTCTTTCAGATGAAGATTGTCCTACTTATTTTCTGGCATCATGTCCAGATCAGTTTAAAGGCATTCTTTCCCCGGCGTACACAGTTCGGAAGAGATATTGTTCCTATCCTGATTCCCAGTTCAGTTGAAGGAACCGCCTCCGGATCCCCGTGGTCTTACGAAGGAGCTAGCCGCTAATTCCCAGATTAGTAGGAATATCTACCTGATGATTTAATTGCATCAGAAGAGATGTCTGCCCAGATTCCCAGATCAGAGATACTTTTACCCGTTGATGTCCAGATCAACCGGCGTATCTCCTTCGATTCCCAGATCGACTTAAGACATCTATCCCGATGCATGTTCGGAGACATCTGCTACGTCTGATATTCAGATCAGTCGAGATGTTCCTTCTTTTGATGCCCAGATCATTTGAAGTGTTTTCCCCTGCCTGTGGGTGCCCGTTCCTCCTTTTTCACAAGTTGGAGCATATTTATTATCCACATCAATTGAAGTTTTTTCTCCCTGCTTGCGGGGTGGTACATTCCTTCTTATTACGAGATGGAATCTTCTATTGATCAAGAGTGCAAATTTTCGAGTTCATTCTGGTATTCAATCTCCTTCCACCTCAACGGTTCGAAACTTTCGTTTCTCACTCGCCAGGTTCAAGAAGTTTGAATAGGGGCAGCTGTTGCACCCCAAAATTTGCCCTCTTTATTTGAGCTATAAGTTAATAATGACATTTATTTCGTCATTCAAAAATGGATGAAAAATAATAAAGAGTTTTCATGTGTTAAGGAAGTAAAGTGTGAAAAATGGTTTAAAACCGTGAAAGTACGAGAAAATTCATAAATACTATTTGGAAGGTGATACGAGTTAAGTTCCCGCGTTGTCCTCATTGTTTCGACAAAATCTACAACTTTTGTGTTCGGCTCGGGAGCCAATTCTTTAAGTAAGGTCTTCAAATTGGCAAATTACTTGAGGTTTTTGCAGTGAGAAATAGTGCTGAATGTAGGGTTTTGCGCCTCGGAAAATTCATATCTCCTAATCCGCTCGCCGGATTTGCTTGAAAATTTAACTGGAGCTCCGTGGCATCATTACCAAGATTTCATATGTTCGGACCGAAGGCCAATTATGCATGGAAAATTCCCAGAATTTTAAGGATCGTCGTGTTGTTTCGGTAAAAAGTGTGTTTTCGAGCATGTCGCGCCGAGTTCAAAAATTCATAACTTCTTCGATTTTTATCGTATGAAGTCCATTCCGGCGGCATTCTCCCAGAAATTTCGTTAGCTTCGATTCTTCGTCACACATGCCTGTTCAGATTCTGAGCCGAAGATAAGGTTTTATCGAGTTCTTTGAGCGGTACTCACAAAATTTCGCACAGTCGCGCCAGATGAATCGACGTTTCTCGTCATTCAAACAGGCGTAATTTCTTTATCGCTTATCGGATCAAGACGATTCTCGCGGTGACGATTCACGAATTTGGTCATCTTCACAGTGGCATCGGTTTCGTTCCGAAATTTAGAGCCGAACCGAGTTTCCTTAAAAAACGAGCCAAAATAAGAGAATTAAGGGCGTTTTGGACATTTCACTATGTTCGCTATATAAGTCATTTTTCTTCACAAATTCTCATAACTGGACTTCATCCAAAAAGATCAAAAACACTTTCTCTCAATTCTCTCTCAATTCTCTTGAATTAAAACCACAAATTACATAAAAACTTTCATCGATATTCATCAATTTTCTTCAAGATCAAGAACAACATGGATTGAAAATCAAAGTTCCGAGTTCGAAGTTCTTCTCCTCCTCTCTCCCTAGCTTGCGCGCCCCTCTCTCACTCTCCTTGGGATCCGCTTTTCGCTTCGCGTCGTGTTCGCATACGTGTCGTGTTCGTGTTCGCGCGTCGGTTTAGATCTTCATTCGGTAAGCTTTCTAATCATGAATTAAGTGCTTAATTGATGATCATTACATGAATTCAAGTTTAGATATACTTATTGTTCTTGTCTCAATGGATGTGTGATGTGTGATTGATCGATGAATTCGCGTATTGTTAATTGTGTTCATATGAATTGTGGCTAGAATTAATGTTTGTTCCATATAATTGATGCTCGTTGATGATGAATTACGCTATTTGTGTTCGAATCCATGGCTCGTTGGTGATCATGTGTGCAATATTGTTAACATTCATGCGTAAGTCTTGCGACACACTCCAAGTGTTCGTTTAAATGCTTGTGTATAATTTTTGCTTGATAATGGCCTTGTTTGATGCTTAGGTTATGACTTGAGTATAGTTGCTATAATTGATCATCTTCACGTGTGTTAATTCTTGCCGTTGGTGACGTATTGATGTGATTGTTGGTGTTAATACTTGTATCTTGTGTCGCACTCAAGGTGTTTGTGCCAATACATGTGTTTAAATCTTTTGCTTACTATTTGTTTTGGTAAGTGCTTAAATCATTACTTGAGATATTGTCATAGTTTGATTACCATTGTATGTGTTAATTCTCGTCACTTATGTTGCGTTTGCATAATTGTTGGTGATGATGTTTGAGTTGTGGTTTGGCTCTACGCGTCGCACTTTGTTTGGTTTGTGGTTGTTTGGCCTAATTGACGTGGGGATTCATGTCTATCTTTTGCCAATATGTTTCATTTGTGCTTAATCATTGAAATCGATATATGCTTGGTTTTGTTGCTTTGGTGCTTGATGATTGTTCGCTTATTGCTAATAGCATGCCTCACGTTGATACTTGACTCACATATTCTCTTGTGCCATCAATATTTGCCTTGATACCGTGCCTTGTTTCCATGATCGTTTCACTATGTTTTGGTTGCGCTTTGAAGATGTGCATGATGTTTGCAAGTTGGTATTGGTTTAGATTGAGTGGGAATGGCTTCCAAGCCTTTAAAAATGATAAAATTTGGTTTTCCTACAGTGGAACTCGGTTCCCAAATTGGAGGAACCGGTTCCTACTCAATCTAAAGCGCTTTGGTTTTGGGCAGAATGCCCTGGAACCCGGTTCCCAGTTTGGGGGAACCGGTTCCTGCTGTGTTGTGTTGCTTTGGTTTTTGGGCAGAATGCCCTGGAACCCGGTTCCCAGTTTGGGGGAACCGGTTCCTGCTGTGTTCTGCTGGTTCGTGATTTGGGCAGAGTGCCCTGGAACCCGGTTCCCAGTTTGGGGGAACCGGTTCCTGTGTGTGTTTTTGTGCTGGAACCCGGGTTCCCATATAGGGGAACCGGTTCCCTTACTTGTTTTTGGTCCTTTTCTTTTCTAACTTCTTTCTTGCGTAACTTTTCACTCATAGCTTTGTTTTACATGTTCCTTATACCGTTGGAAAGCTTGAGAAGTGTACTATCTAGTTAAATGCTTGTTTCTCATTAATTTGTATTCCATTTATGTTTGATATCTCTTTGAGGTTTTGTGATTCATTTCATATTCATATTATTTGATCGTTTCCTTTCGCTTTATAATAAGAACGCAATTCCGATTGCGATGTTTGTTATCTCTAACTTGTGTGCTAGTGTGCAAGGCGTTTGGACGGTCACCGATTGATACTCATTGCTTGAGTGTTCCGCTTCACTTGCGGAACACGATTATATCTCATTGACTCGTATCGTGTTCTCGACTTGGAGACACGATCTTATCGCTTTATATCTGCTTGTTTGGTTTGCTTGTTACTCTTGCAGGTGTATCGTGATTATGCTCGACATGCGAGTCGACATTTGTGCGCTTTATGGCTAATCGGTGTGCTGACTATTTGCTTTTGCTTTGCTAGCTCGCTCGCGGGATTCTAGTTTCTTCGCTTTGCTTCGCTTTAGTTTACGGATCATCATCCGTTTGGTATTGATTCCGTTTCATTTTATCTTTTCTCGCACTTTATTGCTTTCCGCATCATCCTATAACATGAGAAGTAGGACCTAGACATGCATCTGGCCAAGTCCTCGAAAGAGGCTCTGTTCTTGTTGGTGTGTTTACATTTGTGCTTTGCGGCAGGGAGTCACGGTGTAATAAGTCCTATATGGCACTCCGTTAAGTCCTCATGGAAGGCATGCGGTCAAGGGTTCGTAATCAACCCCCGCCTAGTCTCATCGAGTCTGTTTGGTATGCGCACGCCTCGCGTTGCTCGCTTCCGAACGTGCAAAAGATCTTGTTATCGAGTATGTCAGGAAAAGGGTTCATGTAGCCGGACCCCCGCCTTTCCTATAGCTCGCGTCGCTCGACGTTGATGCTCGGTGTACGCACGCACCGTTTTCCTTTACGATCCGTGACGGCTTGGTTGCTGAGAGGGGTCCGCCCTCTTGTCTATGGCCCGATCATTTTCGCGAGGTCTAATGCTTGGTTGACTTGGGTTGAGCTGCTCCCCTTGGCTATGGAGGGACCGCCTTTCTACCACTCGGTCAGTACCGTTGGTTTATTTGCTTTACGAGCAGATGCTCGTTTGTGTGCTCATTGTTTGCTTCCCTTTTCCCTCGTAGGTTGATAGTTTAGCTTAGACTTGTACCCTTTGTATGATAACATTAGGTAGCAAGCTTTCCCCCTTAGCTTAGGTCTTCCTCATGCATTCTTTAAAACACAAACCACACTCTTTGATTTTCTTTTCTTAAGAGCTTGTTATTTCCGCTCCATTCCCAGCATAAGTCTCCAAAGGTCGAGCAGCGGAGTGTGGATATAACTCGTTCACCTAAAAAACACAAAACAAACAGAAACTAGTTAGCCGAGCTACGGTAGCTCTGATTCTGCAAAACAGATACGTAGGCAGCGGGGTAGGGCCCGTGCGAGCATAATCCTTTCTTTTCCCTACATTCTGCATTCATCTTAGTCCAGATTAGCGTAGATTTGTTACACACCCATAGTTTTAGACACAAGCGTGTATACCATCGAGTACGATGGGCGTGAGGGGTGCTAACACCTTCCCCTCGCGTAACCGACTCCCTTACCCTTTTTCTCTGGTCGTGAGACCGTTGTTTTGTTTTGTGGTTTGCTGGCATTCCCTTCCTTTTCAGGATAAATATGTTAGTGGCGACTCTGTTAATTTTCGCGGTAGCGACACATAGTAACCCACTGTCAAAACAACATCGTCAGGTAGATTGTAATAGCATTCAAGACAAGGCCAGCCGCTAATGATCATCGGCTGAAAAGGCTTTAGGTTATATATCAGATCGTGGTGAACACCTTGGTTGTTCAAGATTGTCCAACTTTTACTGATTTCGTCCCCATGCTTCACCACAAATTCAGGGTCAATTTCTGGATACAACTACAAATACCAGACCATACATCCAACCATGAGGGCTCAAATACAAAGTTAAGCTAACAAATCTTTATAAAATATTATAAACAACCAACATAATTTATGAACCTGCGATGCAACTTTTGCAATTACAAAGTAGTCAATCATTTCTGAATGCTTAAGATCTCCACACAGTTCCATGTTGTATCTTCCTCCAAAAAATCGTGTAGTGTAATTTTTTTCTGCTTGCTTTGACAAATATGTTATGAAGGAGCTTCCATTTATTACTAACTATGTTCACAACTTTAAAATTCTTTCACCTATGCCAACTTTCTCTTTGTTGCTTCTGACATGAGCATGGGTATCTCCTCTTTTGGAGTGTTTTTTCATTTTTTAGCGTTTGTCTGTCTCATAGTGGAGAAAGGAAAAAGGTGGTAGAACTATTGCCTATTCTTTCTCACATGTGTACAGTACTATAATAGACAACACAATTTGGGAACAACTTTTACTTTTACTTTTCGGAATGGGGTCCACCTCAATTATCAACATGTGACATGTTTCTTTTTTATTGTAAACAATATTGTAATAGATTTGGTAGCAACTCTCACGAGGACACTTTTACAACCACCTTTTCTAAGAAATTGGAATTGGGTCCACCTTTTACTATATGTTCCTAAATGAAACAGAATGTGTTGTCACTGTAATATCCAAATTTAATGGGCAGCATTGTGCACAACTTCCATTATTGTTAACATGATTTCTACCCACTTTCTTTATTCAATTACAAGATGTTATATAAGGTTATACCAGAAAATTCTTGCATGCAAGTTGGACATCATTCAATGTATATTACAAGAGATGCCAAATTATTGTACATCCCATAATGAACAGAGTCTGAACTTCAAAAATACTTCTACTACATTGACAAAAATCACATGAACAAACAACCTCAAAGCCAAATTCTATATTGTTCCCTAAAAACTTCCACAGATGCAATTCACAGCATAGAAATTAATGTGTTACCAAAGAAAATGAACTCCAGCCTAACATTACGATAACTAACCAAATCAACACCTAAAACACAAATATTCGCCCATACCAAAACCTGTCCTAACGAGCATTTTACTATATTTTTTTTGCTTATATAAAAAACCATTTAACTTGAACTCACCACCAACATATGCTGCATAATATACTAACAGTCTACTTGCAATTTATAAACCATTACATTGATGATAATGTATCTTAAATAAATAGCATTCATATTGTTGGTCACAAAATAACACTTAATAAGGATACATCAACTTAACTTAAAACACTGTTCACTATATTAACCATCTAATTATGGAATTAGGATCCTTCATGAGTTTTTAACACCAAAATGACATTTTAACATAACAACTCTTCATAACCGAAACCGACTTTCAACGGTTCACCACAGTGACAACCAATCTTGATGAAGGAGGGTCGCGAACGGCAAAGACAACCTTATCTCCTCTTTTGAGTTCCCTCTCATTTGCAAAGTCATACCACCCACGTCCTACATACATCCCAACCTTATTCTTCTTCTCTGTAAAATGCAGTTCACAAGCATAGTGTTTTCCTGTATCAACGTCATGCATTTGTAACACCGTGTCCTCCTTCAACAAATTCATCCCAGCTACTTTCTGAGGAATTTCCTGCAACATGCCACAAATTTGTAACTCAACGAATTAATCTCCCAACTCATTCTTAGTACTACTCAGTATTATTGGTCTAAAATAGCATACTCACCAGCAGATGTTTTCTAACTATTTTTGCACACTTCACTTTCAGTTTCCATACATGGTAGGTTATGCTCTTTCCAACTACTTTTTCTTTGATCTCATCTTCATCTTCCGAACTGCGTAAAAAACATTTACATACACAACAAATTTTTTCAATACTTAAACATATTACACGTATATTATAGATGAAATGTATGTTAACCTATACCTTTCACTGTCTGAGGAAATTGAAATATAAGCTGACCCACTACCTATCAGACCTTTCATTTTCTTCGTAAACCTTTCTTCCTTTGATGAAGCTCCCTTTTCAGTCGCACCGACCTTTGCTTCCTCCACATCAACTACACAGTCAATACATTCTTTTCCTTTTTTGACACTATTCCCATTCCCTACTGAGTGACATGCTTAATTTGTCCTTTTTGAACCAGATGATATAACAGCCCCGTTTCCATGTTCTGATCCCATGTTTTGTTCGCTTTCGACACGCCTATTCTCGACGTACGATTTCATCGCCTTATCGATCTTCATTCTCCTCCATCTTGCCTCGGCCTCGAGTGATTGAAGTGACCTGCATAATTTTTCAGATACTTAACAACCGTATTTTATGCACCAGCTAAGAGGTTCCAAAACTAACAAGAAACACATAAATTTATTAGGCATAGAACGTAAAACAACCAGTGTAATACTCACCTCTCTTGACTTCGACCGAAAAATGGATTCCCGTAACCATTGCTTGACATTTTTCTGCTGCGTGATAAACCCCAAATGTGCACGATTCCACCTGTTACAAAGTTTACAATAGCGGCATCAGAAGACAAAGATGTTACCCTAATTTGACTTAAATATCTTATTAATCATTCTTACTCTGTGACCATTGGATCAATACCATTAAACTAAAGCCCAACTACTGTCTCGGCCCAATAGTGTATTCTTTTTTTTCCCTGCCTTTACAGTGATCAACGAGGTTTAGTGGTTCAAATGTTTTTGTTACATACTATAAAATTATTTTACCTATTGTACATATTACAGCACTAACTATTAACATACTTTAATTCATATGGTTTGCAACATTTACCACGTTTTTCTTTGTTTTTATACAAAAAGTAATTTCTTTTTTTTGTTTTTGGCTTTGCTGCACTTTCTTAACCAACATTATTAAATTTAAATATTTAACCTATGTTATCAACTATAATGCCACCTATATATAATTACTTTATTTTATGGTCATTGAAAAAATTAATTTATTCTTTATTTACCATTCAACAAAATACTTCAATAATATATGGTGAAGTACTCTTCCATTTCATGTTGGTTCATTTGGTCTCTATTAGCTGCCTATACATTTTTCTAAATACTATATAAATTTTACTCAATACAAACCTTATATATTTACCTTATACATTTCATTTAATTCTTAATATAAACTAATCTCTAAAACTTATTTTTAACATATTCTTTCAAAAACACTTTTCCAATGCAATATTCTCTCATGTTTTTAACTTACCAAGATTTCACCACCCTTTAATAACAACTTTTACATTCCTTTCAAATTATTAATGAAAACAAATAATATTACTTAAATAACCACATTCCACATATATATATATATATATATATATATATATATATATATATATATATATATATATATATATATATATATATATATATATATATATATATATATATATATATATATATATATATATATATATATATATATATATATATATATATATATATATATATATATATATATATATATATATATATATATATATATATAGCCAACCAAAAAACATAAACAAAATATAACCAACACAGATATCAACATAAGTTACTTAAAGCACCATATAACATAGTACAAAAATTCCATGTTTAGTTGTCCGGTAGAATATTACAACAACATTAATTATAAAACTCCAAATCACCCCACTTAATACACAACATGCAATAACAGGACACAGCTAACACGCATCACATTCTTAACTGATTCCCACGGCAAACAGAGACAACTATTTCTTCCACTGGAGGGTACCTAATGGTGAATTGCAAAATATCACCTTTCTTGAAGGTTTTGCTTTTGGCAAACTCATACCACCCCCTGCACAGAAACATTTCAGTCTTCCCATCTCTCTTCTTGAGAACACATTTATGGCCCTTATGGTTGTCCCTGTCATACAACATGATGCTGGTCTTGCCTTGCATTTCACACCCAGTGATTACATCAGCAGGTATTTGCTACAATTAATTATACATTGCTCCAGTTAGAAATTGGTGCAGGACGAACTCACAATAACTATCTAAATAATGTCATGCACATTTAGAGTTTTAATATATCACTTACCATAACCTGAGTCCCCATTGTTGCAGGCTTGGTGACCTCCTTGATCCAGTTTTTTTCATTTTCGAACCCAACAAACTCATCATCATGCCTGAATGAAATTGTAGGCATTTAAAACTATTATATATTTAACTATACCCTATTACTATAACATAACAGATTTACACAATCTACGTTTTAATGCCTTATATGATGTATAGAATCAATCAAAACATTTAACTTCTCACTTTGGTTTTGGATTACCTTCTAAATATTTAACATTTAACAGAAATTGATATATCTACCTTGGCTCATCAGTTGAAATAGAAACGTGGTCCTCCTCAGCCTCTCCCATTACTTCTTTTCCTTTCCAGTCAGAGCTCTTTTCTTTCGCACTCCCACTTGGTCCACATTGCTTCTTTATGCTGTTATCAACCTTTTTGCATCCTGTGCCGACAGTCCCTTCCCTACAACAACAACACACAAATTGAACCAGTCATCCTAATTATTTCACATTAGGCATATTATTATTATACTTTTTATTTGTAACTACCTAATTGTTACTCTAAGTTATACCTTTCTTCAACTGTTGTACTTTGTCCTTCCTTACTCATTTGCCTCTTCTTACACATATCAATGACCTGACCATGCTGTTCTTCCCTACATCCAAAAGAACATCGAAAATATCTTCTATCATAACATTTTTACAATTGTCACAGCACTTTTACCCTTATAGATTACCTACTTAATGTAATATTTTTACTTAGATACGTCCAACACTTACATTACTTCATCTACACTATTACATGACTATAATAAGTATCACCTCGAATCATAGTTTCTAAGTAACATATATAGTGTAAAGGTTTTACCTCTCAGAGTCGGAAGATAATACAATTACATTACATTCGGCCTCTCTTCGGGACTTCCTTTTCCTGCCACCAGAACCAAAAACAACCTCATCTACACCAATTCCTGCACCTTTTCCAGAATGGGCGGATTGCCATCCTGCCTTCCATTTTATTGAAGTAATTCGTTTGTCGAGAATTCCCATTACACGCCTAAAGTGACTCTCGCGTTTCCAGAAGCATCCCACCCACTTCCTTCGGTTGACTCTCTCCCAACCTCTCCTCCATTTACCTACTACACTTATCAGCTCCAAGACCCGGCGAATCTCAATCTCCCTCCTCAGCCTTTCCCAGCTGTCCTCCAGTCGAAGTTGTTCTATGGTTCTGATATTCCAACAAGACATGGAAACATTAAAACGACAAAGATCACCATTGGACTCATAACAACATAAACCCATGAAAGCTGCTTCCGCATAACTAATACAATATCAGAAAAATATGAATACATGCAACTAACCGTTGGGGGACGTCATATGGTCCTGAATCCGTCATTGCACCGCGAATAACGATCGTTGCTCCGACGACTGACTTTTCCTCACCGTCCAGAAACCCTAACTCTTCGGGAAAATATGTAACTCAATTTCTGCCTCCAAACCTTATATGTGCTTCTGGTGCATCTATATGTCTTGGGCCCTTAACTACTATATTTAGCCTAATGTCTTTGTGCTGGCCCATTTTAGGTAGTACAATTTTTGTCCTTTTTAACAAAAACAAACATTCTTCTAACTATTAATTGGAAAATTTTGTCTTTAGTACTTTCTTATGTCAGCTATATTTTATTTTAAACTCTATTATTGTATTTTTTATATCCCATTTTGGATTTCAATTTTTTCCCATTTTTTGACATATAGGTCCCACTAATTTGGACTACAATAACATTATAAATTTTTATTCTCTCTCTTTAAATATTTAAAACACAATATTTAAATATCTTATTAATCATCCTTCCTTTGTGCCCATTGGATCAATATCATGAAACATCAGCCCAACTCTTTTCTTAGCCCAATTTTGCACTGTATTTTTTTCCGTCCATTCAACTCATCATATATAGTAATTTTGTCAATCATATTATTAAATTATTGTTTCAACTTCTAATATTTTTTATAATTCTTATTCTTCCTAACCTAAATGCTCCATCCAACAGCGGTACCCGTGCGTAGGCACGGGTATGTTACTAGTTTACTTAAACTCGAAGAGTGAAAATAAAGTAAATCAATAAAATATCGATAAAATTCCCATTTTCAATAAATTTTATAGACTCGACTTAGCTCATGAGAAGTTTTCCTAATTCATTCATATTTAATACAAAAATTACAAAGATATCGTCAAGGTAAACGCATCGAATAGACTCATTGTGTACAAAACTCATATGTCTGACATGAAAAATTCAAGAATCAAGAGCACAATGAAGAGCCAGGTTTCAGCACATTTACTTGGGAGTGAATACTTGAATCACCTCAAGTGAAGCTGAGATGATAAAAATTGTGGAAATATTTGATGTGCTTGAACGCAGGTTCAAATCCGTAATACATCTATTCTCCGCACTTAGTGTGTTTGAGTCTCGCAGGCTCTTTTAACCTACGTCCGAAGATTCATCCCAAAGTCCGTGTAAAAAATCATCTCGAAATTCAGTAAGATGAACTGAATCCATGTATCGGTAGACACTAGAAGCCATTTGTCGTGGTTATAAGACTACAGGGCCCCGCATCAGTACAAAAATCTAACATGCTTTGTCTCTAATTTGGTCAATTCAGGGTTGGCAAGCTACAATTATGACCCTGAATAATCCAGAGAGTTTGAGACAACTAATACATGATGATTTCTACATTATTGTACAGATACAAGAATCTGAATCTCCATCGTCTTCTGAGTCACTGACTTCACTGCAGATACATATGGAAGATCAAATGTGAGAAAATTATGATATTATCTCAATCAATAAAGCATATAAGGTTTATTGTTATACTCAACTACATTTTGTTACATTAAAGTTGTATTACAATAATATCATTCATTCTTAACTTGCATAAAAAATCATACAAGTGTTGATAATACGGTTTGGAAGTGGTCGTTCATCGGAGAAATTACGCACCCAATTTATAGTTTTTATGAGTTTAGCAAAGATCATTTGTTTTTCCTCTCATAACTCTATTTGGTTTGTAATTTCTTCTTTTGGCAGGGTTTTTTGTTGTGCCCGTCTTACCGTGTAAACAGGTTTCTACAACCCTTAGTTCTTGTATTAATTCCATATTGCTTACACACACAAAAAATAACAAAGGATAAAATAAAGACATTGTTTTTATATAAGTTTTAGCATATGTTTGGATCCACTTTGGCAGTCCATTTTGGCATCCCAATGCATAGTTCACCGTGATTTTCTAAAGCTCCAAATACTAGCTTTTGCTAGACGTGTGTTTCTTACTATTTCAAACGCGGAAACAAACAGGCTGTTAACTTGTTTTCGTAAGCTATTATGAAGTGCTTATGGACATGTCATAAGCTTAATTCAATAAGCTCTCTCTGACAGTATAACAAGTGCTTATGATAGTAGATAAACTCGAACAAGTCCAAACGAAAAACCTTTCTCTTCCTCAAATCTAAACAAACAAACCAGAAGTTGAAACTATTTTACAAAAAGAAAAAGAAAAGTAGAAGTTTTCTCTTCCCATTCAGTATGTTGGAAATTTTCAGCAGCAACAGAAAAGTCGAAAAGCCAAATGAGAAAACAGTTAAAAAGTGAAGAAGAAAAAAGGACAAAAAATATATAAAATTAAGACCAAGTGCTAACTGATAAACAATCTTCAAATGTCATGTAAAATATTAACATAATACAGAACAATGACCTAAGCTCTATCAGTTCCTTATTTCTACTTCAACTTGGCTTTTCAAATATAGACTTGAAAGCTAAATTATGTTATTCTAGTCCTGATATCACCATGAATACAATTAAGTTCAGACCTAATGAACATAAATCAAAGTTTCCCAAGATTTCATCGACTTATTTCTTTTTTGTCCAAAACAAATCACCTTAGCATAATCATGGTTTTAAATTGCAGTGGCAGTCACAATATAACGAATTTTGAAGTCTCTGCAACTACATCACAACCATGGTTTTAAATTGTGTCCGTAACCACAATTGCGATTGCAATATTGCTGGTGTGGTAGCCTCTGTAACCGCATCGGACCGCAATTGCGGTGTGAATTAGAACCATGCATCCGACGCCATTAGAAATCACATAAGACCATTTCATCCATATTTCTCAAGTATTTTCATCAAAACTTACCATTTCAGAACCCAAAAACTCAATTTCTTATGTAATGAAAAATTGTAATATAAGTCTTTTTTAATGGTATTTTTAAATACCTCCCAATTAAAATTTCTGCTGCAACGGCCGCAATGGACATCACAGCAACACACTGAACGCAATTACAATATCCGCAACTGCAATTTAAAACACAACCACAATTGCAATTTCGACAATTTTACTGCAACATAAACTTTCGCAGCATAATTGCAACCGCAATTTAAAACAAGAGCATGACAATTCAAAAACAGATCATACAAAACATGCTGTAAACTAGAGGGAAATACAAAAGAAAAGAAGAAGAAGAAGAAGAAGAAGAAGAAGAAGAAAGTCAAATTACTAGTGCATCATAAGTGTTCAAGAATTAACCAAATGGACATTGAAATTATAAAATTGGAAACAAGTTACTATAAAAGGAAAACCAAATCAACTAATGCAAAACACAACAATTCACTAATTCAGATTACTGTCATACATAAACAAACCAAAAACATATAACAACAAGAGTTACCTTGGTTCATATTCCAACACCTCAGCAAGCTTATTACCATTCTTATCATTCCACTGCACTTTCCTTCTTGTCTTATCACAGTTCCGTGACATTCCACCTCTCCTAGGAGGCAACAAAGAATGAGAATCACTATCATCTTCACCATTCACATGATCTTCAACCTTCTCATCATCCATAACACAACTCACCACAGGTTTATCAATCATATAGCTTTTACCATCTTTAACAACCTTTGAATCCGTGGTATCCATCAACAACCACATACACGTAAACACAGAAAAACAAAAAAAATTGAACCCAGATGAATTCAGAGGAATCTGAGGATTTGGAAGAAACCCATTAGACCCAATTGAGTAGAAATTGTGTTTCAACTTTAGAATTTAGTGAAAGATCAAAACTTTGGAGTGGAGGAACGGAACCCAAGAAAGAGGTCAACGCGTTTGTTAAAAGGACGGAGGTATCAAGTATCAAGTCACGGAGAGAACAGTGGAAATGGAAAGAAAAGAAACAAATAAGAAGAAATTGTTACAAGAGAATCTCAGTTTCAGAAATAGAAAATTAAAATTTTATTAAGAAAAAAGAGAAATTTTGCGTTTTGCAAATGACAACGCAACAGGTTATTTTAATTTTAATTTTAATAATGATAATCTAAAATTCTCTACACGTAACATATTAGAAAGAAAAGAAAAAAAAACTAATTGCAAAATGTTAGGTTTAAATAATTGATTTAATGCTCAGTTGAGATTAGGGATGGCAAACCGGCATCCCCGTATTGTTTAGGTCCGTCCTGTAAAAGTGGTAGGGCGAACATAATTAAGGCTGAGGACTTAAAACTTTGTCGTGTCTCACAAAAAAGTGCGGGCTAAACTCGCGGACAGTATAGCTTTTAGGCTTAAAAATGTTAAAATTTATGTTAATTTACGTGCCCACAAAAGCTCGAATAAAAAACAAGACGGAACAGTCATATTAAATGGTGAGGACTTAAAACCTTGACCTGTTTTGTCACCCCTATTTGATTTGAGATAGGTTTTGTCAAATTTAAGATGTTTAAAATAAATTATTAAAAATTTGAAAGTTTAAGTTTGCTACGCACTCTATCATAAATTTATTTTTGGGTTTTGATTTGATCTTTTCATTGATTTATTAACTAACTTAAAATTCTATTTTATTTAAATATTTGTCAATAAGCAATTGACAAATTAAAATTTAATTTATCAATTATTTATTTGCATTCACTTAATAGTATAAATGATGTGACACTATTTGTTTAAGAGATCTTATAAAAATAACTTATGACATTGCTAATAAACTGTTTTTTGAAATATTAAGTTGTATTTTTTGTATTTTAATTCAAAGTATAAACATAATAAATTTATAAAAGCTCGTGACTTAATTTTTTTAACTAAATAAACTTATAAAAATAACTTAGACCTTAAAAGTCTGGCCTAGTCAGGTTAACACAATTCAGTTGATAGTTTTGTAGGGACATCAGATGTAAGGACGCGGGTTCGAACCCACAACATTCTACTTGTTCATATTTAAATAGTAAATTTCAGTCGCTAAGTTATTTGTTCAAAAAAAAAAAAGTTTCCCTTTCGATACCCATTCATAAGCAAAAAAATACTTATTTTTCTTGTTATAAATTATTTTTAAAAAATCACCTTTATTTGATTTGACCATTTTATTCAATAAAATTCATTTTTTTAAATAAAATTAAATACAAATTATATTTAATTTGATTTATCTCTCATTTTTTTCATAAACAACAATAAATCAAAATTGTTTTTACATGTTCCTATAAAACATATTTCAAAACATCAAAACAACAAATAATTTTTTTTTAAAGTAAATATTAGAATAAAAATATTTAATAATTGTGTTTTATTAACCTTATAAATCAAAACATCAAATCTATATAATTAATACATGTAAGTTTATAAATTTAATTAGAATACACCGACTTAATACATGTAATTTTATGAATTTAATTAGAATACACGGAAAGTTTTACACTGTTAGTGAATTTCAATCGTTGATTTGTTAAAATGATTTGACTTTTATTTCAATTTCTATTAAAGTTTTTCATTTGAATGGTAATGATACACTAATGATTTAAAAAAATTTACACAGACAGTACATACCAATTAATCTATAATTTTATTACTTTTATACAATGTTGATGCACATTTTAAAGACAAATTAAACTTGACAATATAAAATGAAGCATCAAATTACATTTAATATAAAATACTTCGTATAAAACAAAAATTCATTTCTTACTATAATCTAATTACATTTTCAATTTTTCAATTTTAATTACCTTTTTGTTTTAAAAAAAAATAGAGATTATTAATTTCTCTTATAAAATTACTTATGCTTTAATTATTTTTTTATAAATAAGTCGATCATTATCATATTTTAAATCACAAATTAAATAAATATTTATTTTATATTGTGTGTTATGTATTCTTGTGAATACACAATGCCGCATTTAGATTATAATAATGACAATAATTTTACAACAATATAAACGTCATTTTTAACGAGTCTAAAATAATTAGGTTCAGTTGATTTCGATTTTTAACGAGGCTAAAATAATCATCTGAGACTGACCAAAACAATCTTAGGGTGTGTTTGGATTGGCGGTTGATAGAATTGATTCTAGTAGAATTGAGTTTAGTAGAATTGATTTTATCAAAATTGAGTTTAGCAGAATTGATTTATGTTTGAATATATTTATGTAAAAATGAGTTGAACAATAAATTTCAGTATAAAAATCATCCAGAATCAATTCTGGAGGTAGAAGCTACAAATTCTAACTTCAAGTAAAATCGATTATGGAGACATAATCAATTCTACTTTTTCTTAACCAAACATTTTAAAATTATTCAGAATCAATTCTACACCTCTCTAGAATTGTTTTTGACCTTTCCAAAATTCAAACCAAACATACACTTATACTACCTAAATTAAGCAATCCGATCCGTTTGCACAAATTAGTCAGTAAATCAGTTGATTTCAATCGGACGGTTCAAATTTATTTTATATATATATATATATCAACAAATTTATGAAATTGGCCTATAATAGCTGAGATTCCCATTGTACGGTTGGAATGGGAAAGACACCTAAATAACGTTGTTGTTACTTGCGGGTTAGCTTTTTAGCATAAACAATTGTTTTCCGAGTTTCCGACGTGTCAAACGTAAGGTAGGTTCTTTCTTTCTCCTTTAAACTAGTAACTAACCCGTGCGTTTGCACGGGTTCTGGTATGGGACGCGCATTCATTCATTTCAGATATATAATTGGTATTATAAAATATATATTATTCAAAATTATGTAGGGTTTATAATTTTGCTATCTCTGAACTGGTTCTGGTACGGGACGCACATTTATTTCAGATATATATTTTTTAATAGAAAAATGTCTGGTACCCGTAAAAAAATAATAATTAAATGTATAGAAAAAAATTTGGTACCCGTGAAAAAATAATAATTGAATGTATAGAAAAATGTCTGGTACCCGTAAAAAAAAAATTAAATGTATAGAAAAAATCTGGTACCCGTGAAAAAATAATAATTGAATGTATAGAAAAATGTCTGGTACCCGTGAAAAATAATAATTAAATGTTTAAAAAAATATCTGGTACCCGTGAAAAATAATAATTAAATGTTTAGAAAAAAGGTCTGGTACCCGTGAAAAATAATAATTAAATGTTTAGTAAAATGACTGGTACCCATAAAAATATTTAGATCAATAAGACTATGGTAATATATCCAAAAATAAATACTAACAAATTTAGTAATAATGAATTTATAATTAATAAAAAAATATTTTCATAGTAACTGATCGTACCTGATCAGAAGGATCGTCGTAGGCTGCTCGGACTGGATCTTCTAGGAAGGAGGAGGAGGGGGGGTGTACCTGCAAGGTACTCCAATGCCAAAGTAAGTTGACGAGCAAAGGAGCGCAAGTACTAGCTAAGAGTGAGTAAGAATTGAATACCTGACCCTCTAGTTAAAGAGGGTATATATAGCCCCCAGCGCTGGGCCATGATCTCGCTATTGGGTTGGATTCCCAAGCCCAACTAGGAGACTGCCAGGTTTCCTGAGCGGAAATATCGGAGGTGCGTGTATGCCCTCTGTCCTGGTTAACCGCTCCGAAGTCCAAGGGAAGACGCGGTCTTTTAGGAGCCACGTGGGATCCGAGTTATTCGGAGGATTGGATATGAAGGAGCCCTGCGCGGAGCAGGGTCCTCGGCAAGGATGATGTCCGGGGGAGAATGAACGCCGAGCGCGGTGTTGGTGCCGAGCAAGGCGTGTCGGAAGGCCATGAACTATACATGGGCCTCTGAGGCTTATTGGGCCGAAAGCGGTGTTGGGCCTAGCCTTGGCCCAGTCCAGAACAGGAGCCCCCCAAGTCGGAGTTTTCTGGTTAAGAAACTGTGACTTTGCTTCTACGCTCGGACCCTCATTTCTCGTGGTTGCTCGGTGGATCGGTCCTCGTTACATATACGCGCTCGGAGGAAAATCCAGTGGTGGGCGAAACGTCGCGCGTGGGGAGCACGCGCTGACGTGGCATAGGCATTGATGGCCTAGGGTCTAGGAGGCGGCGCCTGTCAGGAGAGGTGACGCTTCGCCTTCCGAGCCTTTTTCCTATAAAAGGGGGCGAATTCTCTCATAAGGGAGTTTTCCTTTCTCTATTTATCTGCTCGGCTTCGATCAAGGGTTCCTCGGAGAATAATTTCCCAGCTCGTTCGTCATATCAAGATCGTTGCTTAGCGAAGGATTCTCCCCGGCCATCTACATCATGTCTGCAAGTAAGTTCGTTTAGCCTGTCGTTGCTTTACTATTTTTCATAGAATGTGTTTCGCTTTCGAGGTCTTCGCCATCGTCATCCTCCCCGGGTTATCTAAGCGATGCCCGGGGGCCGGCGTGGGTTAGCAGGCCGGAGTACGTTGGCGTTAAACTGCTTAAGATAAGCTTTCCGGTCGTCGTGTTATCTGTGAGTCCTCGGCTGACGAGCGTTATTCCTCGATGGGGTTTGGCCGGGGGCTCTGCTGCTCCTGCTCTACCCTTTCGCTTGCCTTGCGGTGGAAGGGTGGATTTGATAGAATATCGAATTCACTTCTCCCTTCTGCGTGCAGGTGAATCAGATTCGAGCGCTACCTCAAGAACCGGCTCGGACACCGACTCGACGACCAGTGATTCCGACAGCTCGACGGCAACTAGTTCCGACGTCGAAATTATTGAGGAAGATAGCACTCCCTCGGCCGAAGGCGCTCACACGGGATCCCCTGGTTCGAATGCCGAGGGAGGGGTTTCCCCTATGCCGTTATTCAGTTATGAACATACCGTTGCGCCCGATTGGATAGCCGAGGAGGCTCTGTCCGTTGTTTCTCGGTACACCGCGTCTCTGGATGGGGCGTTTACAGAAATTGAGGTCCTGGGGGAAGGAGATCCGCCCAATTATCAAATAGGTTGCCCGTCTCCGGACGAACGCATATGCTCTCGGTTTGCCGGGGACGGATTTGCGATGTACGATTACGTGTTTAGGGAGCTCGGCTTCCGGTTGCCTTTCTCTGATTTTCAGGTTTCAGTCATGGCGTTTCTATCTCTGGCGCCGTCCCAAATTCATCCGAATGCCTTTGCTTTTATGCGGGCATTCGAGATTGTTTGTGATTATTTGGGTATCGGCGCAACGTCTGCGTTGTTCGGAAGGTGTTTTCGTGTTCAACGGCAGGCGTCAAACGGGCGGTACAGCTGGGTTTCGTTCAGGAACGCCGAGCGTAAACTCTTCGGAATGT
The DNA here is from genome assembly GCF_029867415.1 of Vicia villosa. NCBI lineage: Eukaryota > Viridiplantae > Streptophyta > Magnoliopsida > Fabales > Fabaceae > Vicia > Vicia villosa. The sequence goes on along the minus strand of NW_026705095.1, from coordinate 96,776 downwards.
ATACTGATTCCGTGAAGGGTTTTAAGGATCGCTACTTCGTTGTCCGCCCCCTAAGTCCAACGGCCTATTCTTCGGTGTCGGATATGGTGGCCGAGCGGGATGCCGAGGGGGAGATAGTAAGGGATGAACATGGGCAGGAAGTAAAGGAGTTCTGCACGACGTTTCCGTTTTTCTGGTGGAAGGGTCATTTTGCGTCTCCTCCGAAATACTACGCTTGGGAGGACGATGATTTGGATGATCAGGACCGGGAGTCATACTCGGTCCTCTGCAAATACGTAGATAGCTTTACTCTGTCTCGTTGGGTGACGAGGAATGGAGATCCCATACTGAACGAGGACGGGGTGCCGATCACGGAGCAGCGGCCTATTAATACCAAGGCTTTGCTAGCTTGTCGGACTCCCGAGGAGACCTGGGCGTTGTTAGGTTGTGTCCATTCCCCTTGCTTTGTGATCTCTGTCCGGTATTTTGCTAACTCGTTTATTTTTTCTTTGCAGAGGCTATGCCGGAGAAGGAGGATAATATCCTGAAACAGGCATTGGATGCGAGGAAGAATCAGAAGAAGAAGAACCAGGGTACCGGAGCTGGAGAGAACTCAGGCTCGGCAGGCTCCCCTCACAAGATTCATGTCGACGAGAGGTTACCCAAGAGACCTCGTGCTTCCGAGGGGGGACGTCCAGATCAGTCGAACCTAGGTCCCGGGCGCGCCTTCGTGTTGCCTTCTTGCTACAAGGATGGAGGTTATTTTGAGAAGTTCCCCTTGGCTACCTCACCGGATGAAGCTCGTCGGATCAGTGATATGGATCCCCCGTCCCTTCAGAAACAGTTGGCGTGCGACAGTGCCGCCGTGGTGAGGGTCTTGGAGATGGCCCAAGTGTTGGCTAGTGGAGGTTCGGGCTCGACCGAGGCCCTGAAGGAGGCCGAGGCGGCTAAGAAGGTGGCCGAGGACAAGGTGAAGACCATGGAGGTCGAGCGCAAGGAGTTGAGGAAGAAGGTCGACGCGGCCCTGAAGCAGAAAGATGCGGAGGTCGCGGCTGAGAAGAAGAAGCTGGCTGACCTTCGACTCGAATGGGCTCCCTCGGCTGACGAGTCGCCGGATGTGGCAGCTCTGAAGTCTAGGGCTGAGTTTGCGGAGAAGATAGAAAGCCTGAAGATAAGCCTGGCCGACATGGCCGACGTCGGTTTCGAGCGTGCTCTTAACCAGCTGAGGCTTCTGAACCCTGGTTTGAAGGAGGATAATGTCGGGCTCTCTTCGAGGATCGTAGATGGCGTGTTGGTGCCTGAGTCCCCGGGGAGTGAAGAGTAGAAAGTGTAGTTCCGGGTCTGCGTGTCCGTTTTTCTCGGCCTGCGTGCCATTCTTTTTGTTGGGCTATGCCCGGATAATTTTTGGGGCCTGCGTGCCCGGTAATGATTGTAACCTTTGACATCGCCGGCCAAGTTGGTCGGCAATTTTAATGTCTTACAATTCTGCTTGCTTATATCTGTTTATTTTTACTTTCGGCGTTATCACTGTATGTTTGTTCTTTTCGATAACATTCCTGCCGTGCTTGTATGACGAGGTATTTCCTCTAAACTTAAAGTATTTTGCGGTTGTTCTAGGTGACCGATGACTTATGCTCGGACATGCCGGAGAGTCACCCGTATACTTGTGATATTATTGGTTTTGTGGGCTATGCTCGACCTAGATTGATTGCCCGGGCGTGTTGAGTACGGGCCGGGTGCGCAGAGCAGGTATGCGCTTTTAGCGAGCGCGAGACCGCGGTTGCGGCCAAGCGTTCGCGGCGTGAACGATCCCATCGCGAGCTGGGGTTCTGCCATGCAGGTACTTCCACGGGGGGTCTAGGTGTAGAATCCGCCGAGGGGTCGGTCCATCTATCCGACGAGAGGAACCGATCGTTGCTGTCGTGGAACACTCACGTCCGTACCGACGACGTGGATCCGTGCCCGTCCGTTACCTGAGTTTGGGTTAGAGGCCGGGCGTTTTAGCTTATGTTTAACTGTAATAACGTCTGAGTTTTTCAGCATTCCAGGGTCGAGCAAGTTTTTCACCGAGAAGATTCTCGAGGTAGTAGGCGCCGTTCTCGGTTTTGTCATAAACTCGGTACGGGCCTTCCCAGTTTGGGGCTAGCTTGCCTTCGCGCGAGTCTTTCATGTTTCTGCGAAGTACTAGGGCGCCGATTTCAAATTCGCGCTTTATAACTTTGGCGTTATGGCGAAGAGCTATTTGTTGTTTTAGTTTAGCTTCTCGGAGGGCTGACCCTGCTCGAATCTCTTCTACCATATCGAGTTCTTCCCTCATGGCCTCGTCGTTAAGTTCTTCCTCGAGGGGGAATTCGGTGCGCCGAGAAGGCTCTCGGATTTCTACGGGAATTACGGCTTCGGTGCCGTAGGTTAGTCGGAAAGGAGTTTCGCCTGTGCTCGAATGAGGCGTCGTCCTGTACGCCCAGAGTACACTATGTAGTTCCTCGACCCAGGCTTTTTTGGCTTCGCCGAGTCTTCTCTTTAATCCTCGGAGGATGACTCGGTTGGCTGCCTCGGCCTGCCCGTTCGTCTGAGGGTGCTCGACTGAGGTGAAGTGTTGCTTCGTGCCAAGCTTGGCCACAAACTCTTGGAATTTTTTGTCAGTGAACTGGGTGCCATTGTCGGTGATTATGGCCTGAGGGACCCCGAACCGGGCAAGTATGTTTCGTTTGTAGAAACGGAGCACGTTTTGAGATGTGATCTTGGCAAGCGCCTCGGCTTCTATCCATTTCGTGAAGTAATCGACGGCGACCACGAGATATTTATTCTGGTACGAGCCGACCGGAAAAGGGCCGAGGAGGTCCATTCCCCAGGTGGAAAAAGGCCAAGGAGAAGAGAGGGATTTGAGCTCGGTGGGGGGAGCTAGGTGCATGTCGGCATGCCGCTGACATTTGTCGCATTTTTGAACATGCTCTTTGGCGTCCTGCTGCATGGTCGGCCAATAGTAGCCGGCTCTGAGGGCTTTCCTTGCCAGCGACCGGCCGCCGAGATGCTGGCCGTTAATCCCTTCGTGGATCTCCTGCAGTACTTCCATTGCCTGCGAGTCGTCGATGCATTTGAGAAGGGGAATGGAGAAGCCGCGCCGATAGAGTTTATTTTCGATGACTGTGTACGAGCAGGCTCTCCTTTTAATAGCTGAAGCTTCCTTCGGATCATCGGGGAGCTCGTCGTTCATGAGGTATTTGTATACCGGAGTCATCCAGCAATGGTCGTCTCCGATGGCAAACACTTGTATGGCCGGCGCGTTTTTGGCTACGCTTGGATCGGACAAGACTTCTTGTATCACCGACTTGTTCCCTCCCTTCTTTCTCGTGCTTGCGAGCTTGGATAAGAGGTCGGCCCTCGAGTTGTGTTCCCGAGGGATGTGTGCGACGTCTGCCTTCGCGAACCCTTTCATCTTTTCTTTGACGAGCGATAGATACTCGGCTAGTGTGTCGTTTTTGGCCTGGTAATCGCCGCTAACTTGCGACGCGACCAGTTGTGAATCGGTATAAATCATGACTTCCCGAGCGCCTACGTCCTCGGCAAGGCGTAGGCCCGCTAGGAGGGCTTCGTACTCGGCCTGGTTGTTCGATGTGGTGAAGGAGAGGACTAAGGATACTTCGATGACGAGTCCCTCGTCGTTCTCCAAGATGATCCCGGCTCCGCTGCCCGCGTGGCTTGAGGCACCGTCTACGTAGATGGTCCACTTATTCACGGTGGGTGTTAGGGAGTTGGAGATCGTCGTCATCTCGGCCACGAAATCGGCGAGTGCTTGGGCTTTTAGCGCTTTCCTGCCCTCGTATTGTATGTCGAACTCGGACAGTTCGAGGGACCATTTCAGCATCCTTCCGGCCATGTCTGGTCGGCTGAGAAGCTGTTTGATCGGTTGGTCTGTCCGGACGACGATAGTGTGGGCGAGGAAGTAGTACCTCAGTCTTCTGGCGGCCGTTATTAGGGCCAGCGCGATTTTTTCTATCTGTTGATAGCGGACCTCGGGTCCTTGTAAGGCTTTGCTAGTGAAGTACACTGGCTTCTGCCCGTCTTCCGTTTCTCGGATCAGGGCCGCGCTGGCCGCCTCGCCAGAGACGGCCAAGTAGAGATAGAGAACCTCGTTGCTGTCTGGTCGGGATAGCACCGGGGGTTTGGAGAGCACTTGTTTGAGGTGGGATAATGCTTGTTCGCATTCCTCGGACCACTCGAAAGCTGCTTCTTTCCGAAGAAGCTTAAAGAATGGAAGTGCATGCTGGGCGGATTTCGCGACGAAGCGGGACAATGCCGTGAGCATTCCGTTTAGTACTTGGATGGATTTTTTATTGGTGGGGGTAGGGAGGTCTGAGAATGCTCGGCACTTATCAGGGTTGGCTTCTATTCCTCGTTCTGTTAAGTAGAAACCGAGGAATTTGCCTGCCCGTACTCCGAAGGTACACTTCTCCGGATTGAAGCGCATCCTGCAGGACCTGGCCTGCTTGAAGACCCGCTCGAGATGTAGTGTGTGGTCGGAGTCTTCTCGAGATTTGACGATCATGTCGTCCATATACACCTCGAGTGTGTCGCCGATTTCCCCTCGGAAGACCTTGTTCATCATCCGCTGGTAGGTTGCCCCGGCGTTTTTGAGTCCGAAGGGCATTACGTTGTAGTAATAATTGCCCGATTCGGTCATGAAAGCCGTGCATTGCTTGTCGCATTTCGCCATGGGAATCTGGTTGTAACCAGAATAAGCGTCCATGAAGGACAACAGTTTATAGCCGGCCGAGTTGTCGACCAGTCTATCAATATTAGGTAAAGGGTAGGCGTCTTTTGGACATGCCCGGTTAACATCAGTATAATCAACACACATTCTCCATTTTCCATTAGATTTTTTAACAAGTACAACATTTGAGAGCCAAGTTGAATACTTGGCCTCGGAAATAAAATTTGCCTCTAGGAGGTCTTTTACAGCTTTTTCGGCAGCCTCCGCTTTCTCGGGAGACTGCCGACGCCTACGTTGTACTACGGCCTTGGCGGTTGGATTGATGGAGAGGTGGTGACAGGCGACCTCAGGGTCGAGTCCGGGCATCTCTGCGGCGCTCCAGGCGAACAGGTCGGCATTGGCTCGAAGGCAGGCTATGAGTTGCTTCCTCGGCAGGTCAGGGATACCTTTGCCGATCTTCACTGCTCTGTTGGGGTTGTCTCCCAGGGGGATCAGCTCGAAGTCTCCGTCGGGGACAGGCCGGACGGGATGAGGGGCCTTTGATTGTGTCTCTTCCCCGGTCTTCAGTTCTTCCTGCGTAAACCTCGCATCGAGGTCGACCGAGCTGACGTTGGCCGTTGGAACCTGATCTTCCCGAGGACGCTTGTCTTCGGCTCTTGGCTTTTTGTTGGAGCTGTTCGGAGGAGCGATAAGCTCCAATCCTTTGACAGATGCATCGAAAATCCTTCTCGCAGCTTCAATGTCGGCGTTGATGGTGGCCACTTTCCCTGTTCTCGTGTAGAACTTCATCTTCAGATGGACCGTGGAGGGTACGGCGGTTAGCTCGGCTAGTGTGGGACGCCCGATGATGCAGTTGTACAATGTCTTGCAGTCGATTACCAAAAACCTGGTTTTGACTTGCCTGGACGCTTCCCCTTCCCCGAAGGTGACAATCAGCTCGACGTATCCCCATGGTTTGGTGGTGGCTCCGTTAAAACCTTGGAGGTCGGAACCCACATAGGGGGTGAGGTGCGAGTCGTCCAGCTGAAGCGTTTGGAAGAGGTGGGAGTACATAATGTCGACTGAACTGCCTTCATCTACCAGGACCCGTCGAACATCGAAGTTTGCCATTCTGGCTCGGACAAGGAGGGGAATGGTGGCGTTTGGAGCTCCGCCGGGCAGTTCTTCGAGGTAGAAAGTGATTGGCTTTGACTTCCCTCGGAATTTCCGCAGAGTAGGGCCGAGGTCGGCATTGGCGTTGAGTAGCTCGTCGAACTTTCTCTTGACTGAACTGACGGTGAGAGAGCCGGGGTCCCCGCCGTTGGAGATGACCATAGCGGTGGGGAAATGTTCCCAGGGGCTGAGGGCGGTGGTCACGCCGAGTAAGGGGATGAAGTCCTCAGGTCGGGTTACGGACAGTGCAACTTGAAGGGGTCTGCTGTCCGGTGAGTTCCCCTCGTCGGAGTTTCGAGGGATGTCTCTTTTGGAGGGTTCTCCCTTCTTGGTGTATTTTGCCAGGTGGCCCTCTTTGATCAGGGTCTCTATGGCATCTTTGAGGTGTATGCACTCGTCGGTCATATGCCCGTGACTCTTGTGGTACTTGCAGTACTTGGACTTGTCCGTCCCCGGTCTTGTAGGATTTGACTTCGGGGGCCTGATGTTGGATTTCTTAAACTCGGCATTCTGGCAGTCGGCCAGGATTCTCTCCCGGGAAGTGTTCAAAGGAGTGTAGTCGTTGAAACGCCCGGCCGGTCCCCGCCGTTCTTTGTTATCTCGGGATCGGTCGTCCCTTCGTTTGTCTTGTCCTCGGCGTGACCCCGGGTCTTCAAGGTTTGAGCTACGAGCGGTACCACTGCCCCTCGGGGCTCTGATTGCGGCTGCCTCGCCTTCTTCAAAATCGATGAATACCTTTGCTTTGTTGAGGAGGTCATTCATCGAGTGCACCTTCTCAATCTTAATAGCTTTCTTGAAGTCACTGCCGGGGAGAAGTCCTCGCTCCAAGATGTACCTCTTCATGTAGTCTTCTGTCTGCACTTGGACGGCCTCTTTGTTGAATCTTTCGAGGTAATCTCGAAGAGGTTCGTTGGGTCCTTGTACTACGGCCTCGAGGTTGGCTTCCGATTTCGGTTGCCGTCGGGAGGCTGTGAAGTGGCTCAAGAAGAGTTCTTTGAGCTCGGTCCAAGAATGGATGGAGTTCGAAGGGAGGTTCCTGTACCAATTCATCGCTCCTTTCCTGAGGGTGGTCGGGAAAATGCGGCATTTGATCGAGCCTCTGACGACGTGATAGTCCATGACCGCTTCGATGCTCCGGATATGGTCGTCAGGGTCAGTGGTTCCGTCGTATTGGTCCAATACCGGCGGTTTTTCCATTCCCCGAGGGAGGCGGGCTCTCCGGATACTGGCGGACAAGGGGCTGCGAAAGTCCTCCTCGTCGCTCGGTCCTGGTGAATTGTAGTGCCTGTTTCGTCGGGGATCATCTTGGTTATTGCCCGTCGCAGCTTTGGAGGGGCCCCGACGGCCCTGTTCGGGGGAGGGGCTTCTTTGTTCAGCAGTTTCAGGTTTCTGGTGCTTCCTGTTCTTTCTGTGTGGAGAACGGGAACGAGTCCTCCGGCGGCGATGTCTTCTCGGGGGAGACCTTGAAGAGGACGGAGAACGCCGGCGGTATCTTCTCGGCGGTGAGCGCGAGGAGGAATATGAGCGTGACCTGTAGCGCCTCCGTGGAGAGGGGCGACGTCGCCGCTGTCTTTCCAGTTCGTGAATTCGGTCATCCTGAATTCTGAGGAGGCTGTTCGTTAACTGTATTTCTTTGAGTAGGCGGACGGTGATGGGGTCCGCATCCTCGGGAATGTTGAGCGGTTCCTCTTCCTCACCGTTACGGGCTCTCCGCCTCTCGGAGGTGTGAGTGAACGAGGAAGCAGGTTGCCCGTCTCGGAGGTCGGTCTCATTCACATTCTGGGCATGTTCCGGCACGTTGGTCGTTCTGATCTGCTCGCCGTTCTGGACGTGCCCTTCTGGAGGAACATGGTCAACATTCTGGACCTGTTGTAGGACCTGCAACAGCTGGGTGTCCTGGGTTTCATGCCCGGACCTTTGTCGCCGACGATCCCCCCGACGATGATTAGCTAGCTCGCGGGAAGATTCCTCGATCAGATCGTGAAGGAGGAAAGGGTCAGCGCTTGGGATGTTGTTGTCAGCCATGACGATTGGAGATGATTAGCTTTGATCTTTGTTCTTTAAAGATGGGGAAGCAAGTTTCCCACAGACGGCGCCACTGATCGTACCTGATCAGAAGGATCGTCGTAGGCTGCTCGGACTGGATCTTCTAGGAAGGAGGAGGAGGGGGGGTGTACCTGCAAGGTACTCCAATGCCAAAGTAAGTTGACGAGCAAAGGAGCGCAAGTACTAGCTAAGAGTGAGTAAGAATTGAATACCTGACCCTCTAGTTAAAGAGGGTATATATAGCCCCCAGCGCTGGGCCATGATCTCGCTATTGGGTTGGATTCCCAAGCCCAACTAGGAGACTGCCAGGTTTCCTGAGCGGAAATATCGGAGGTGCGTGTATGCCCTCTGTCCTGGTTAACCGCTCCGAAGTCCAAGGGAAGACGCGGTCTTTTAGGAGCCACGTGGGATCCGAGTTATTCGGAGGATTGGATATGAAGGAGCCCTGCGCGGAGCAGGGTCCTCGGCAAGGATGATGTCCGGGGGAGAATGAACGCCGAGCGCGGTGTTGGTGCCGAGCAAGGCGTGTCGGAAGGCCATGAACTATACATGGGCCTCTGAGGCTTATTGGGCCGAAAGCGGTGTTGGGCCTAGCCTTGGCCCAGTCCAGAACAGTAACTTCTTGTCTCATTAATAATTAATATTTTGATCAATAATTTCATGTTTCAGTATACAAATATTATTTTTGTTTAAGTATTATTATTAAAAATATTTGGATCAATATTAAATTTTTATATATAAAAATATTTAAATCAATAATAAATTTTTCCCATATAATATTTTTTGATGGAAGCTATTTATATTATTAATTTCATTTGAATGAAGCAGAATCAATTAAAATTTTAAATTTTGTTTTTTCTAAAATGTGAAACTAATTTAAGATAGTAAACTATAATTAGGCATTTATATAAAATATATTTACAGCTCTAACTGGTTGCGTATGACTTTAAGATTTAGGAAATGCAATGTTATGGAGGTGGTTTTGATATGCTGAAATTACAACAGAATGGATACAAAGCATCTCAACCACTACTCTTATACCAGTTCTCATGCACTGAATTGCATATGTGGTCCACGCCTGTTAAACAAACAAACTCCTTCCATAAATTAAATTTTGCCAAATTCATGTTTCATTGTTCATGCACATCAATGTTAATAAAATCAAAACATTTTAATACTTGAATATGATGATCATGCATAAATTAATGTTATATTAAATTTAATACATACAAAAGCATATCAGATATTGCTCAAAACAAAACATCAGAAAATCTATCTAATAATCAGGCATTAATTAATTGGGGTGAACAGTAACCCATTTACAAATCACAAAAGTTTCCATATAAGTAATTCTAACAGCACAAAAATATTTATATAAAATAAGCAAGAAAATGATCAACTAATATACCTCATCAAACTTTTCAAAATTCTGAGTATCTAATTCATCATTGACCTCAGGTGTAAATGCAGCTTCAATGTGATATAGTTTATCCCATTCAACACCTTTGAAGAACTGATGAGCCTGAAGAGGAATTCAACACCAAGGTAAACTCAATATCCAAAATATATAATATAATAAATCTATTCATTTAAAGAAGAACACACCATACAACACGTTTATTTCATGTGCACCTCTTGATCCCAGCCTATTGTTGACTTAAATAAAAGTCTACTAATAAGATTTTGGCCCCTGTAGATAACCCAACTTCCTCAGGAAATTTCAAGTGAGATCTCCAGTTCACTATCTGTAATAAAGAAAAACCAAGATAAAATATCATGCTCTATAAAGAGAAACCAAGATAAAATTTCAAAAGTGAGACTTCCTCTTATTTCTGTTGGTAACTAAAGCCACCTATTTGACCTGATGAATGAGCAAGTAGCTAGATATAAACTGATTGCTGGCAGAGGAGGAACCAAACATGGGCCATTATCCAATTAGTGTTTTTATTATGTTCTAACCACACAGCATTTCTACCTTGTTGAGATACGATAGAACCGAGTAGCTTAGTTTTAGCAACAACATCACGTATTGTGAATATACCGATCAAACATTTCTCTTCTCGCTGCCAAAGTTCTTTTTTCACCAACTTTTCTGCAGCCTTGAAATTGAAAACTTGCAAATGAACCTGCTGTTAATGAGAATAAAAGTGAAAATATAAAGTAAAATATAACATATTGTTATTCAGAATGTGAGACAATGAATGTTCCAACAGCAGAGGCAAATGCACCATCACCGACAGGGCATGTGGTACATAACCTGCATCAGATAATCAGCAAAATTCATAACCAGTATTAGACGGATTCCGAGTTTATTTCAACCCAGACGTTGCAGCTATACACACAATGCAACATAGTCAAGTTTCTTTAAATCCACCTGGTATCACTTTTTCATTTCGGACTTCACAAAAAGTGCAATCCTAGTGAAAATAACCCAGGAAAAATGTCACGTGCACTTACAATTCCTGTGAATAATATTGATACAATACCAGACAGACCAACGCCTTCAGCCAGCATGTACCTAAAAATTTTAAGAGTTTACACTGACTTGCACCATGAGTGCAAGAATATAAGAAACCTGGTGAAACCGCTATCAGTTATTCTTTACGAATCATGGTCAAGAGATCCAATTTGTGCACCACACTACAGAACTATGCCCACATGCCCTCCTACATTTCAAAGTTAAAGACGAAAAGATTAGTAACACGCAACAGAGAAAATCATTACAAAGAAAATGGAGTGATCACTAATGAACAAATTGCAGGAGTAACTGATAACCGAACAATTTGCATTCATATAAATTTTACGGTAGCGTTGACGAAAAGCTGTTATCTCTGGGATGTTGCCATTTACCCAATTTACGGTACTGTTGAAACTCCATTTACCCAATTTACGCTGCACCAATATAAAAAACAACATGAGTCATTCTAATATTTGCAAATTAAAGTGAACTTATACATTGAGATGTTGCTAATTAGTGTTATGATCAAGAATAAATCGGGACAACGTCAATCTGTGTCATGATAAAGAATAAATTATGTTATTCATATCCATACTCAACATTTGAATATGAATTTGAAACTTTTTTGCCACGATTACAACAGTCAGACAACTAATAGGTGTGCTGCTCTAATGGTGTGCTGCTTCAAAAACTAAATCTTTCCTTACAGTGCACAACAGATCAGCCCTCCTTTCCGCGACACATCACCGAATTAGTTGGTCCTAACTGCATTAGTAGCTGCTACTACAATATGTGATCCAAATTGATGACAATTAAGTTTGAGAGATTTGCAATCAAACCCGAGGCAGAAATGAAAATCACATAAATCTTACAATAGGAAAACCAATTCACTTAAAAATATCCAAACAATAACAAAGCAGTGAAAAAACTTAGAGAGAGAACAAATAATAGGTTGCATAAGAGTAAGAGAATGTGAGAACAACACCAAAAATAAATATCCCGTTTCAGAGCAACAAAGGTCAGAAATATCAAACCTAAAAAAATATGTCGACATGAGAAGGAACGCAACCACCACCACCACTTATTGCATCCTATACAGAAGAAACAGAAAGCGTTGGATCCGCAAACCCTAAGTCATGAAAGTGTTGGATCTGGAAACCCTAAGCCACGAAAGTGTTGGATCTAGAAAACCTAAGCCACGAAAGTGTTGGATCTGGAAAAAATGATGAAGAGGAAGAGCATAATATATCAGAAGCAACTCGGAGTGAAGATAGAAAACATTACCTTCAAATTGCATAAACAGTGGCCGACCACCACATTTCGTTACGAATCCGACATCGTCATCAAATTAGCCTTTCGTCATCTTCTCCCCTGTTCGCACCACTGTAGCCTTTCGTTTCGAGGAAGAAGAGAAAGAGGGAGAAGAGAGTGAATGAAGAAGAAGAGAAAGAGGGGGAAGATAGAAGCAAAGAAATGAGTTGGTGGAAGTCGTAAGCTTTGGCATAGAAAGAGCAGGTTTCAAAGAAATGCAAAGAACTCATCCACGTGGCTCACTATCTAAGCAGAGGGGCATTCTGGTCCTTTCCAGAACATCAAACTTTCTTATATTGTAGATGATTGAATTCATAGTGTCTTTTCTTCTTTAAGAAAGTTTCTTTTGGAAAATTGCTCGTTGAATCCGAAATTTCTTGGTAATTCATTTGGCCATTTAAATACGATCGTGGATTATATAATATTTTTTTCTTAAAAATCTATAATCATTGAAATTAAGTTTTGTCCTTGGGCAAGTTTACATCTGGTCCATCCATGATATATATACATTTCCATTTTTAGTGGCTTAGCATATGAATTATATAATATTGAGTTTTGTGACTAGACAAAATTGATAATTAATCTTTAATGAGAAATTTGTTAAATAATTCTGGTTTGAATTCTCTTTATAGGTAAGAGGTAGAGACCTCTGATTATGATTATATGTTATTTGTTGTAAATCTTGTTGTGAATTACGACGAAATTTTATATCAATTTGAGATAAAGAATAGTAGCAATCAAAATAAATGATCTACAACAATAATAATTCGTACACCGGTAATATAACAGAATAAGGCTATAAAAAATAAGAAGATTTGTTTACCTAGTTCAAAAGAATCTACTCTGGAGGAGAGAGCAGCTCTCCAATTTACTATATCAGAAAGTCAATATCTAATGTAACGAGGAGTAAATTAGAATATTGAAAGCCTCCCTATGCTTGAACCCGTTAGAATTTTGGGTCACAAATGTAATATTACAGGTGATAGGGTCATTATTGAATTAGCCAAAACAATGGTCTAATTAATATTAAGTATGTGGCTAAAAGCATAAATGTCATGAAAGGTAAGGTTATTGTGTAGATACCATAAGTCAATATCTAATTTAATGAGGGGTAAATTAGAATATTGAAAACTAAGAAATAACCCCAAAATTATTTATATGGGTTATGGTCCCATTTGTAGAGCTATTGACATACACTGTTTATTAGGATTCTCTCTTCATCCTCGTCAGGAGAGATTCAAGGAACTCTAAGTAACTCTACAAATCAGAAGATCTCATATCCATAAACCTTCAACAATTTCAATGGCAAACTTAAGTACACTTTCACTTTCATTCTCAGATTAAATTCTGGTATGGGTTTAAGGGATGTGAGTCAATGACATATTTCACTCATAGGGATTGGTTTAGAGTTTTGTTCTTGATTTCTATATCGATAAAAATCATAAGATTATGAACATATCCAACAATTGGAATCGGAGCCACTCATATCTGATTCAAGTTGAATTTGAGTTTTTTTATATTAGGGTTCTAAAATAGAGATCTTTTTGATCTTTTAATTTGTGTAAATTTTATCTTATGTTGTAAATAGTGAAGATTGTACTTAATTATATTTATTTATTAAAAATAGTAATTCTAAATAAATAATAATTTTTACTTAAGTGACGTACAATATGATAATAAATAATTTTACTGAAGTGTTGTTCTCTCTACCGTCGTTCTGATATGTTATGGTCATCTTGTGTTCAAGTTCTCTTTGTTAATTTTTTTTTACCTTTTTTGTTTCTTCTTCTTCAACAAAATTCATTCTAATCTTGTTACAAAATAGTTTATATGTGTGTTTGACGTGTGAAACATGTTAATTGATGTGTATTCTATTGGGTTCTATTTGTTTAGCTTTCAAATCTCTTCCCAACCTTCTGATGTCAAGTTTCAACTTTTATATTTCATAGCGAACTTATTTTATGATAAATGGAAGTTATGTCACTGTTTCGTATGGATTAAAATAAAATTGTAATTTGTTTGCAAAAAAAGAGCGTGAAATAAATTATTTTTAAAATAATAGCATAAAATATACCAAAAACACAATAGTGAAGAATATACTGATGAATATAATGTTTGAAAAAAATATTGTAAACCGATCAATTGAACTAAATCAAACTAAACCAAACCGGTTAATTTGGTTCATTTCATTTTTGAAAAATGTTAAAAATCAAACCAAACCGATGGAGATATCATCGATTCGAACCTTTTTTTGACCAAAAACTGGTCCAAACTGAACCAATTATGTCCCTAGTACAATAGGCTTAATTATCTTGTTGTGCTTCGCATTACAAAGCTTGGAACACATGCATGTCGTTCCAGTTTGCATGGTCATGCCCCTTAGTTGTTTAATTCATTAATTTTGATGCATTTACGTTCAAATTTTGGCTACGGTATGTATTATATACAATAGTTTAACATTTTATGAGTCAATTAAATGAAAAGTCGCCTAAATGACCTCTCTTATAGAGATTACTTATTAGAAATGTTAAATGATTTTTTTGTTTTGTGTGTATGTTTATTCATGCGAGTATCAATTGATTCAAAAAACAGTTGGTGTTTTGTAAGATTTCATACACGCATGTGATAGTAAACATGTGACAATTATAAGGTCTCACATGTGAATAATAAATCAATCCAAAGAGAGGTTTATTATTTGACATGTTTTATTATCAATGTTTGACCATTACAACAAGATACCACTAGCAGTTAATATTAGTGTCTAAAGACTCAATATTGATGGTGCATGTGTATCTTGAGATGGAATATGTCATTATTTGTACATATTGATGGTTCAATTTTTCTTTTTATATGAGCATATTTAAATTTTTTAATTTTAGTTCTATTTTCAGTTATAATTGCTTCAATACCGGCTAATCTTAATTCGGTTATGGTCCTTGATCCTGCATTAAGAACGGAGCAACAAACTTCTCTTGCAGAATCTAGTACCTATGAACAGAGGAAAGATCATGAGAAGTGAGATTGTTCCCATCGCATTTGTCTCATGATCATTATGCGCGGAATTCCTGATGTCTTTACGCGTATTATATTGAAAGATATAACAAATGAAAAAAAGTTCTTGTTGAGATTGAAAAGCGCTTCAAGAAAAGCTATAAAGCATAAACAAATACTCTTCTTCAAAACTTGATTTCCACGAGGTATCAAGGAAAAAGAAATATAATAGAATATATTATAGACATGTCAAACATTCTTTCAAATTTTAAGACATTAAAGCTTGAGTTGTCTGAAGACTTGCTCATTCATTTAGTATTACTTTCTCTTCCTTCATAATTCAGACAGTTTAAGATATCTTCTTTCAAAAGGAGAAATGAACTCTTAATGAGCTCTTTTCATTTTGTGTGCAAGAAGAAGAAATGATGAAGCAAGATAAAAGGTACTCATTTTGTTGACACCTCTAAGAACAATGGCAAAAGAAAGAAAACTAATGAGTCCAAAAATGAAGCTATAAATGTTGCAACACAAAAGAAACAAAAATATGATGATAACTAAGAAAGTTTAGATGACAATCGAATGTTGGTTAGGGATAAAATTCCAAAAGGGGGACTTGATTTGAAATAGCTTTAACAGTTGCAAGAGAGAGTTGCACAAAGAGGGCAAGGAAGGAGTTGTTTGGCTAAAGTCATTTAGAGCATCTAGAATATTATGAACGATAGTATAACGGACATGTGCTTAATGTTAATGATCTGGTGTGATACATCAAATGCATAGCATGGAGATGGATAATCATTGGAGATATTTCAAAATTCAACTGTAATTTTCATGAATTATGTTCAGCTCCTTTAAATAGTCTTTCATAAATCATAGTTGGCTTGAAATTTTTTTATTTTGTCCTGACTGCCGGTTTTTATAATAGAATTCGAGTATCCCTTATAGTCGTTGTCAACAAAATCCTTGCATAAAAAAAGAATGAATTCATTTTTAGGTTCAACTCTCATGTCTAATATGAAAACTTCTTTTGACAAATAATCATAATTTATGGTATCTCTATAAATATTCTATAAAAACATTGAATCTTTTTCTGAATAGTGAAAACTCATAAAAAAAATTGTTTTTTGGCGTTGAAAGTTTTCAACATGTTGAATGTGGAAAGAGTGGGGTCCACAAAATACTTTGTAAAATTTTATTGGTTATTTTGAATGTTTAAATTTTTTAGTGTGTTGTGAATGGTGGTGGAATAAGATGTTGAATTTTATTAAACAAAATCATTGTAGTGAAGTGAGTATAAATTGAATATATGTTGAATTATTAGGTGGAAGAAAGAAAAGATGATATGTAGTATAAAAAATAAAAAATAAAAATGTTGAATAATAAAATCAGTGTACATAGCCTAACAGCAACAAAAGAATGGTGCGGTGTTATATCCCTTTAGAGACAAAGTCATTTTCAACACAAAAGGTGTGTGCATTGAAAGGAACCAACCCTTTTGGCTTCTTTTGCACTAACCAAAAAGGTAATCCAGTGAACATAGACACAAGATTCTTATATTGTTATGTGAGAAAATTCCAAGCAATATTCCATTTAATATGCAACAGAGATTTTCTCAGTTCACACCTAAGTCTGAACTGAAGTGAGAGGTAAAGACGTGGGTAGGATTTAAAATTGGAAAGAGCCAAAGTATTATTTAATTTATTGTTTAGACCATGTTTGATGGTACTAAAGTAATAAACTCTTTAATTAGGGACTAAATTGGTAAGAAAGAAACTGATAAAAGCAATCGAATAAAATAAAATATGCTTAAATTAAAAGTGAGAGGCAAAACTCATACATTTCTCATAAATTTTATATATGTGTAATTTGAATGTTTGAATTATATAGAGAACAATAATGAAAAATGTGAATCCTCATCTTATAGATGAGGTCTGTTTATATACTATGTATATCTATAAGCGATTAAGCGTCGACAACGATAAACTCTCTAACATTCGACACGCACACCATTACGTGACTTTTTGTCTTCTGCTTAGCTTCCACGTGTCTTTTGTTTTTGAACTACTGCAAACTGCTACTAATGTCAACAACTGTCTTTAAATCTCTTGACTACTTTTGACGGAAAATATCTTCAAGTCTTTTAAGTGCCCCTATCAAGAATCAATTTGTTTCTTGTCTACTACTTGTAATTTTGGCGTCAAAACATGATTTATCGATCTGTGTTTTAGCATGTGTATTTATCTCACACTCCCATTCCAGTCAAATATGTTTGAGTCGAAAATCATAGACTAACAATAAGATCTTAGGCTTTGACTCCTTTATAACCAATTTTACTATCATTATAATGCATGTCTCCCTATTTGGCTAAGGGCAGTAAAGGAGAATCAAGCCATTTGTTTCTTTGTCTAGGACCTGCCAATTACGGCTTATATTATACTCTTAAAATTATACCAATGGATTGAACTGTATCGACTATCAATTAGATATGCAGCTTTGTGTCAATCTGTTCGATTTGACCCATTTATGTTGATCCAAATCGGTATTGTCCCATAAAACGCTTGAAGACCAAGGCGGTCTCTCCTGAATCCGAGTATAGGTCAGACCCTAAATTTATGGACATGTCTAACTTTACTTGCATCTTATTTTCGAATGAGTATAATCTATTCATTACAAAAATAAATATTCATGAATGTCAAATAAATATGGAGTGAAATAGAAGGGAAAGTGACAAAGTAATGAAAAGGATTTAGCTTTGAGTGGAAGAGGGTGGCTATTTGCTTCAAAGGTTACCAAACATGATTATGATTACATTTCACTCAAAAACTTCATCATCAATAAAAGTTGAGATATGCTTAGATCTTTTATATATAGTTCACATTATAAAAATCAACTATGTATTCAAACAATTTGAGAAGAGAAAGAAGATCAATAGTTTTATCATAATGGCATGCATGGATAGAGCATCTCCTGCTCTCAAACAAATACTGCTCAAGCTCTATCAGTAAGAAAATTTATATTATAGAATCTTCTTAGTATATTCATTTGATTTATGGTTAATGCTCATTTAGAAAATGATGTTAAAGTGCTCATTCATCACTTAACAGTGCTGAGAAGTCCATTGAGATTGATCACCATTTATACGAATTCGGATCAGTGGAATACCATATTCAGGTGAAACTCACTAACTGTGTATATTTGAATTTTCGACGAGTTTGACAAAATCAACACAAGGAATTTCCAATAAGAATTGATTATTTCTCTATTACTTTACAGTCTCAAGCTTCTAATCCTATAGTAGCCTACTTATCAGTATCAATACCTCCTCTTTGTCATGGTATCCTACCAAATAATCTTTCTCCATACACCATTGAAATGGTAAAGGGAATCTGTCCTAATGTTGTGGAAATTGAAGAACCTGCTAGAGAAGGATACCAGCTTACTTTGAAGCTTAACCTAGATCAGATTCCAAGAAATAAAGGTTTGTTTCCCGTAATTTATTCGCTTATGTATGATTTTCACATGCTTAACTTAGATTTTAACCGGTCTGACGTTCTGCACGATTCTTGTATCAGACTATGTCAAGGTCATTGAGGATATTTCGACAGTTCAATCGGTTATTCTGAGTTCACAGCTGAAAGAAATATTGTGGAATGTGAATTCTGATGATGCGTCTCCGGGAATGTACAAACCCATCAAACTAGTTTATCATCCGAGAGAACCCTTCTTTGTCATCAGGCAGGTAATTCCTATGTAACCAAATCTTTGAACTTTTCATGAAGAATGCCATAGAAGAAAGCTAAGAACACTAAGATCGTATAATTCATGATGCATACAGCCACAGAGAATCATAGCAGTATTCCCAATTCGTTTCAGAGAAAAATCAGATATCGTTATCGCAACAACTTTCTTTCAGGTATGCAGCTAGCTTAATGAAAACCGAGTAATTTATTTTAAACTCGATGTGCTTTCAACTCAATTGTTTTAACTACCTACGACAGGAGCTTATGGATGTTGGAAATTCAGATAAATGGACAAAGACACCCCCTTGCACCTGGTCAGCCATTCCTCCACCAGAGTTGAGAGGAGAAGCTTTCGAGGATTTGAGTACCAATGGAGGGTTTTTCTCTTTTGGTATACTATTTTCTTCCAAGAACTACTTCCCTACAAGCCATAAATTGATTACACTATCATAGTTTTGATCTTTGGTATTTTATAGATATCTCTGCTCGGCATGTTGAAGGCAAGAGGCTAGACAAAACTGTCTGGAATCTATTAAATTTCAATACCTATGTTAGAAACCATGTAAAGGTAACAACAATAATAATATTGTTTTATAAAGAATATTTCCGATTGAAATTTTATGATATCTTTGACCGATATACGTTCTGCAGAGCACGAAAGGTTTCATACACAGACGGATGAGGAAGCGTTTGGAAAATTTGGTTGAGGTACACAAGTATCTGAGTTGAACGATAAGCTGATTGTTTGAACATAGATTTCTGTAAAAGCAGTATTGAAATTTTATAGGCATTGACTATAAATAGCTAAAACATGTTTGATAAATGCTAATCCTTTCATCATACTCGCAGGTTTTGCACGGAACAAACTCAGAAGAAAAAGAACAAGCCAAACAAGTAAAACAACGTCAAGGTCTGCTTTCTGCTAAACACATTTAAATACTGATGAGAAAGTTAACAGAACTGTTAATTTACAATTTCTATTCAACATGCAGGATCTAGGTATACCATGAAACTAGTAAGATCATCGAAACACACTATGAAACAAAGATGGCGCACGTTGGGAAGAAAAATAAAGAGAATTCATCTCCGACTTAAAATTCATGGATTTACACGATTTCGCCAACGTTGGTTGAGGTTCCCGAAATTTTCTTCAACAAAATACACAAAATTGGAGTAGATATTTTTGCATTTATTATATCTTATGTAATATATGGACTCCAACTACGCTAGAACATGTTCAGTGCACTATTCGATAAAGTGTGTTGTATAGTTATTAATTTTATCCGACTTTAAACTACTGCATTGTAAGCAAAAGAGAGTATATTCATATCACTAGACAATACATGTATAACAGATTTGTGATTCTGTAAGTTTTCTCCAAATGCTATAACTTTCATTGATTATAAGTAAACATATATATTGTTCAAAACATCATATGACATGATGAAACATTGCTTCAAAATCGAGTAAACAACAAACTAAAGAAAAAGCCGGTAAGGACACCCTAACCTGAAATTTCAAAAAAACACTAATGATCCACATTGCAATTTGCAACCTTTCCTTCATTGCTGTCATCAAAACAAAATCATTTGCATTCCACTTCACCCCATCTCAACATCACACATCCTCGTACTCGTGGATTCAAGCTCAGACAGCAACGGTCCCTTCACCTCGCCGCATCTAAAATTCCTTTTACCTGCCAACACTCCAAAAAATCCAAGCCCCAAAACCAACACCACAATAGCATGCAAAATGAACAACAGCTCCATCATAGCAGAACCTCTCAAACTATCCTCATCAAGATCACACAGAACATCCACATTCTCCATCTGAGGTGTCAAACTCAAAATCGAAATCTTCTGACACCCTTTTATCCCAAAAGTATTAGTATACAAAGAAAACCCAATTTGCAACAACCATGTCCCCTTGAAAACCAATCCACAAGACAACAAAAACTCAGCAAAGAAAGCAGATGGCTTAACAGACAGATAAAAGCATGTAAAAGCACATACAAGCGTCAATCCACCTAACAATCCATAAACAACACCAGCAACACCTGAAATCCCTTTATCCATTACAGAATACTCCATCAGAAAAACAACACCACCAAAAATAAAAACAAAACTTTCAGTAATACGTACTGAGTTAACATATTCAATCACAATGATCAATATGATCAAGACCCAGAAGGCTAAAACAGCGAATGATTGTTGGAAGAATGAGAATCTGTAAATGGGGTGGTGAGAAAAGGAGAGAAAGAGAAACAGTTCGGAAATTGATGCTAAAGGTAAAGCTATGAGAAGAAGATAGAGATCGAGATTTTTCCATTTTGGGTCGGAGAAATACCAGAGCTTGGATCGGAAGTGAGATGGATTTTGAAGGTAGAAAGAGGAAGAAGAGAGTAAGCGATGAATGCCAATGGGAAAGAATAGGACAAAACCAGAGAAATTGGTGACTAATGATGCCATTTTTTGAGGATGTTCTGTTGTTGTTCTTGTTGTTGTTTCATTTCATTTCATGTCTTTCTTGTGGCTCTTTTTGGTTAGGGAATTTGTCAAAGGGAGAAGAATTGGTCTTTGTTTTATGAGAAATATTATGCTTACACCTGAATTTGACACCACACGGTATCATATACATTTCCCATTTAATTATTATTTTTATTCAAATTGAATTCTGTGCCACACTTAAAAATAAGCTTCCATGCTCAGGTGTAAGCATACGGTGTATGTTTTCAAGTGTAGCTATAGCATACCTCTTGTTTTATTTGCTACTTAATTAGTATTTTCTAGTTTTTGTGTGAAACTATTTCCACTCCAAATCTAGTTGTGTGAAACTGTACTCTTCATCAAACTAAATTTACATGTTCAGCCACATGTCCCCTAAAATTATTGCGTCAATATTAAACTCTTCTTGCAATAATTTGGTTTCAATAGAGTCACTCGGATCATACTTTTTGTGAAAAAATCAAAATAGAGGTAAACAAGACATATTGTATTACATAGACCACAAAAGAAGAGGTCTGCCGTGATTTGATATTTAAAAATTCAACAACAACAACGATATACCTAATTTAATATATATTTATTTTTATTGACACTAAAATTTATCAAACTTTGTATTCCATTAGAAAGTAATGATATATGACAATCCTTAATGATTAAGGGTCGTAAGAGATTTTAAGATAAGTTTTGGACATGAGAGTTAGCTCAAATAAGAGGTGAGGAGTTCTGTATACGTGAATTTCTGTATCATAATGTAATTGTTTTCTAAACTTCAATTGTTGAGGTATTTATAGCGTTCTTGGGCCTGAATTCTAGACTTTTTTGAAAATAACAACTACCATTGAGAGGATGTAAGATTGGACTGTTTAGCCACCGTTATTTCGAAGAATGTGGTCAAATGATTCCTCTCGTACCATAATGGAATGAGGACACGTCATTTCCCCGTTTTCCCATGTCGAGCGACTATTTCTAGAATGAGGTGACGTATTCAATAAAGAGGTCGGCACATATAGTAGACGGACGCCCAAACTAGAAAATGGGCAACCAGGAAGGCGTTACGGGCTCAACTAAAGTTCCTTTCCCCCGCCTCGCCCCTTTAGAGTCCCTTCTCTGTAAAGGACAAAATCTTTTTATATTTTTCCTTATTTGGACGCCACAGAAGGGACATTAAATGGAGCATTTTACGTTGGGCTCAAGTTGAGTTCCTCTGACAAAACTTTAGTTGAGTCCCTCAAGCAAGACTCTCGTTGAGCTTACCTACCATTTATTCTCAAAATGGATGCTACCTTCCATAGGGAAAAGTAAGATCTTAGGTTCTACTTTTGTGCCTTACTCTGGACTATTCATGTCCATCCCTTTATAAGGTAACTTGTTCCCTTTACTTAAGAAAACATGTGATCTTTGTGTTATGCTTACTTTTTTCCACCTTTTTCATTATGCTAAAGGGGTGGGAGAAGTATACTCTCAGAGGGAGTAGAGTATACTTTCTACTCATGTGAGGGGGGTTTGACCACTCTAAATTTTGTCTATGTGTTTTCTCTTTTACCACCTCCTTGAGAGATGTGTTGTCATCATAAAAAATAGGAATAATATGGATCTATGCGCATGCAGGTATGAAGTTGATGATCCTGACATTGGTGAACTTATTGGTGTTTTCATGACGTACGACAACACTTATATTTGTCAAAGTCGGTGGTAATATCTTTCCAAATCTTGGATAATGGTGATTAACTTGGATATTTCTCAAGCCTCATCAAGTAGAAGATTCAAGGTTCCAATGAAGTGATTATACGATCAGCATATCTGGAAAGGAACTTGAAAGCGTTAGAGTTATGAATGAGAGGAAGTGTGAAAGTTTTTTTTGGTCGTGTCTATCTGAGTGACCTGAGTCTTGTGAAAGTAGGAGAGTAACTCCTAAGATACTAAGGCAACTCTCACACAGACACACACAGACATACACATACACACACACACCTAAAATACTTTTAGGTCTCTCTTTACTTTAGAGTTATGAATGAGAGGAAGTGTGAAAGTTTTTTTTGGTCGTGTCTATCTGAGTGACCTGAGTCTTGTGAAAGTAGGAGAGTAACTCCTAAGATACTAAGGCAACTCTCACACAGACACACACAAACATACACATACACACACACCTAAAATACTTTTAGGTCTCTCTTTACTTTAAAAAGTTACCTAAATATGTTTTCAAGGCTTAGCCAGTTGATTAGGAGACTGTCCGCTTGATTAGGACCATTTTTTCAACTAACTAATCAGTTAGATCTTGAACCTAATCGAACGATGATGCATATTCGAGTCTATAATCGATTGTGACAGTCTCTTGATGACTGATAACAATCCTATATCAAAATATTCCATTTTGGGTTACAATATTCATTTATTTGAAATACCTAATCGATTAGACTCAAGACCTGATCAATTAGGTGAGTTAATTAGTCAATGGATTGTTTCTTTTTTTATCGAAATCTTCTCATCTATAAGGAAGGTCTCTCTTCACTTCATTTCACACCAGAATTCTGAATTTCTCTACTTCTTATCAATTCAAATCTTCTATCTCTCTAAAATATTTACTTTTCACTAAGTTTCTTTAGTGCCTTTTGAGTGAAATTGCTTGTGAATAAAGAGTTGTACTAGTGTCGTACCACTATTGTTATTTTCAAGAGAGCAATACTCTTGAAGAATTGAGTTTGGTTCTTGAGTTAAACCATTTGAAAATTTATGCTTGGTTATAAAACTCAGTTTGAAAAAGTTTTGTTTGGCTATTGAGAATAGCTCGTAAGATCTTTACATGTGTCGTGAGTTCAGCCCATGCAAAAGCTCACTTTTGGTTGGGGATAACCTAGTGCAAAATCTCTTAATTCGCTTGTATCAAAGGTTTGTGGGCATAACCTGTAAAAGCTCAATATTACGGTCAAATCTCAAGAAGGTCTCTTAGGGATAGGAGTAACCCAACGTTCGGCTGAACTTGGATAATTGTCAGGTGTCATCTCTCTAATTCTTATTTATAATTTCAGCTATTTACTTTACTGCTTTAATTTTCCATAGCTTTTATTATATGATCTTAAAATTACTTACATAATTTTCTATTGAAGTATTAAAACTTTTAAATTAATCACGAATTTTAAATACTGCGATTCACCCCAGACCTGTGTTTGGAGTCATGTTAGGGACCAAATAGTAGTAAAATTCACATCTTTTATTGGTCCCTTTTAACTAATTTCTATTCAAATCGTATGGTTTTAATCACACAATAGGTAAATATGTAATTAGTCTTGTTTTAATTCTATTTGAGTAGGTATTTCACTTTCATTGCTAGTTTTGTAGAACTTCACATCATGAATTGATCAAAGAGGATACAAGCGGAGATAATGCAAGAAGGCTGCCAAGAAATCAAGGAAGAAGTCATCATCAAGCCAGTTCGCGCCGCGTCCAGATTTTGGCGCCGCGAACTGAGTGAAAATCAGAAATGTCCAAGTCAACTCAGTTGGCGCCGCGTCCTCCTGTTGGCGCCGCGAACTGAGCGAATCCAGCCAGCGTGTTTAAGTGAAGATTCTGACTTTTGTGGAGGCATGTGAAGTGGTGGCGTGGTAGACAACAAAAGAGCACTTTTTTGGGCTATTCACTTCTATTGGTCAATTGGGTGGCAAAAAGGGATGGCAATCATTTCTCCTTTTGTCTCATTAGAAAGGAAATGAATGTAATTTTGATATCTTTAGTTTTGAGATTTTCAGAAGGACACATTATCCCATTACAGAAAAACAGTAGAGAAAATTAGGTTGAAGGCAAAAACGGGATTTCATATCTTTGCAAGCTTTCTATCATGGTGATGAGTAACTAAACAACTCTCTTTGCTAAGATTAGAGGTAGCTATTCCTTTTACTCTATGTATCTCTCTTGAACATCTTTGTATGTGAATCTTATTGAATGAATGTAGAATGAATCTTTTGTTTTAAACTCTTATATTTGATCTATACTATTGTAGAAATAGATAGTAGAAATTCAGTTCTAGAGATTTATTCAAGTAATGCATAAGTTGTAGAAATAGATTTATGCATTGATTTTCTATGTGTATTGCTAGCCAAAGATTGTTAAAATAATGTCTTGAGTGAAGAAATTGCCAAGAGATTATTTTAACAATTATCACAATATTACTTAGACATAAGTATTATTAAGGGAATACTAGATTATGTTCATGATATTTAAATTCACATACTTGGTTTGATCAGATGCATGAATTTGGAATAGTGAATCCTAATCTTGGCAAAGTACTTTTTATTTGAAGAAAATTACATTTTGTCATTTGTGTCTTATTTCATCAAATCAAGATAAATTCTAAAACAAACCAAACCAATTTTTAATTGTCAACTTAAAACAATTACAACTATAGAACGGCGGTAATATCACCCAATCTCTGTGGATACGATACAAAAATATTTGCCTTGAAAATACTATTCAACAAGTCACTTATAGAACAATGTTGAATGCAGTCCTAACCAATATTCCAATTTATTACTTCTGATTTTATAAAGCTCATAACGAAATCCTAAAGGAGATAATGATGTTACAACATGTGTACCTTCGGGGGTGGAATAGGAGAGAAGAAAAAGATCAATGGGCTATTTGGTCCAAAATATGCATGGCTAAGGAAGAAGGAGGGTTTGGTGTCAAGCATTGTGAAAGATTTAATCTAACTCTATTATGCAAGTGGCACTGGAGAATGTTGAATAAACACAATGTTATTTGATTTGGTTTGATGTCTTACATGTATGGAGAAACTAATGCCAAAATGTCTAACGCCTCAATGCCAATTAATGGAAGTAAGGATTCCTTGTTGTGGAAGGATATTAGATTAATGGGATTATCCCTAGTGGAGGATCAAAACTAGTTTTCCAACTCAGTTAATTGTAAATTAGGGAATGGTATAAGTATATATTTTTGGAAGCACAAATGGTTAGGTTTTGTACCATTAAGCTCACAGTTTCCAAAATTGTTTTTGGGCTCACTCATCTCTCCCCAACTCCAAAGTGATGGAAATGGGAGCTTGGATTGAAGATACTTGGGTGTGGGATTTAGAAATGGATCTGAATGTCCTTTTGGATGTAGAAGGTAGTCAATTGGTTATGTTGATGGAGATTCTTCAGTTGGTGCAACCAGGGCCGGCCTTGGGCCAAGGCAACCAGGCCCACGGCCCATGACCTAAAAAATCGAGGCTTCAAAATCGGGAAAATAGATAAAAATTAATAAATAATATATAATAAATACAGCATTTGCTAAATCCTTAATGTCTAGTGGTTGTTTCACAATGGTATGAAGCTTGACCTTAAAAGGTGAATATTTTTGGTTCGATCCATGGAGAAGTAATTTTTACAATACCATTTTTTATTAATTTTCTAAACCATGGCACATGAACGAAAACGAATATATCAATTTTTACAATTCCAATTCCATCTTTTTGTCTTTTTATGTACAAAAATGGCACATGAACTTTTTTAAAAAAAAATTGTATTAATATAACTAAAAAAATCACGTATGGAACTTTTCAATTTTTTAAAAATAAATTTTGATTAATATATATAAATTATATTTATTTTATGTTTACAAAATTTATTATATGATAAATTCATTTTTTATTAAATTTATATGATAAAATTTAATATATTATTATTGAGATTAATTACTAAGTACTGTCACTCTGTAAAATTTTGTACACATGAATCATAACCACCCACTAATACGAATTAATAAATAATTAAATTAAAAATAAAATATAATTTACATTTAACGTTCATTAAAAAAATAAAATATAATTTACATCCAACGTTCATTATTCACTGACGGTGTAAAACTTCTTTGCACATTCCAATTAAACTCATTATTATTTGTGTCTAGTTTTATTATTTATTATTTTATAAAAAAATATATTATTATATTTTATTTTATATTAATAAATTAAAATTTAAAAAATTTAATATTTGCCGGGGGCCTTCAAAAAGTCGGGACCGGCACTGGGTGCAACCTAAGAGCATCTCCAATGGTGCACTAGTGCAGGAATAACATTAGAATTATTGATATCATACGTATTATATTAAAAAAGGATATAAAATTGATAAGTAATGGCAATTTTGTAATTAAAATAAAAAGTTTAAGTATTCGTCATTGACACCAAATTTTTAGAAAAACCGGTGACTAATATAAGATACTTTTAAAAAAAAAAAATTATTTAGTATACGATACCTGATTTTTGAAAAAGAAGTATAAAGTAAAAAGAGTAACCACATAGATAAACATAAATTTATACCTGATTTTAAGAAAATGAAATGTGATAGCTAAATTATTATTGAGACACTAAAATTTTAAAAAACTTGTGCCTCACAATTCAGAGAGTTAACCCTTGCGCTTCAAACATGACTCTCGCTTGAGAAAAACCTAGGAACTTGCTTAAAACCCTTTTCCCCTCAATCCTGGGTATTCACTATTCACGATAAGTGTTTCACGATTCCACCTCCTCTCTTAATATTTCTGCCAATCAATCAAAATTGGGAAGTCCTCTTAGAAAAAAGTTTAGAATAAAAAACCCTCTCAGAAACTTGTTTTGAATCACAAACGTGTTCATAAGCCCTCTCTTTTAGGGTTCAATCTTTCTCTGAATCGGAATCGCTAATCAATGTCACCTTTGATTTAGAATCGCATTCATCATCTCTCCATTTGTTGAATCTTATAATCGGTGTTCCCTCTTTGTTTTAATGCATTTCACGGCGTCGTGTTAATGAAATAAACCGTCGACGGCCGAGATCCTTATGATAATGGTATGTTCTTTTACTATTATTATCATTATTATTGCATTTTTTTTCGTTAATTTTGTTTATCATGCATTTTTTTTGGAGAAATTGGAGATATTATTTGTTATGTTATTTTATACTTGACATCTTGGTATTGGCTATGTTATTTGATATTTTTGAGTTCACTAACTAACAAACACTTCTTGACAATGATATTTAGAGAATTTAGCCACGAATCTGCCTCTTTGGCGAGCAGTCCTGAGATGTGTTTACATGTTCAGGAGTTTAAATTGAGGTATTTTTTTCTTCAGAGTCATGTCAAAATGTGGATGTTGGCTTAGAGGTATTTAAGGAGAGGCTTCGATGAAGCAAGTGTTAATTAGACTATTCTATTCTAATATTTTTCTCCTCTTGACTAACTTTTGTGTTCCCTCTTTTCTGTTGCAGTTCTGGGTTGGGGTAAGTGTTGTGGTCTAGCTTCTTGTGTTGCTCTGCTACCCATTATTTGAACCAGTACAAGACAGTTTTGTTCTGGCCTCCTCAGGTTCTTCAGTTACAACTTGCTTCTCAACTTCAGTTTAGTTTTTGCTTTCGATTTGGGTAGTTTTCTGGTTTTTGCCTTTGGTTCGACTTTTCCTGGTTAGTTGACTGTTGCACGAGTTTTGATTTACATCATCGGTAACCACTCTCGTGCTTCTGAGGGGCTAACAACTTTTCTAGTTTAGGAAGATAGTAATAGCCATTTTATTTGATTTTGGTCACATGGTTTCTTTTGGTTAGAGATGACTTTGTGATATTCCTAGAGCAGTGTGATCCTTAGGTCTGTGTTGCAAATATGTTCCTTTGTTGCAACTATGTGGTACACAATCAATCCAATGCATAGGTTAGAAAAGATGTAGGTTCTGCTCTAGTAGAACCAGGCAGTCCTATTTTTAAATCTGTGATTACATTAATCATTTCTATACCATAAAGGTTGGATCTTCACCTTAAAAATTAGTACAATAAAGAGGTCACTATACCTTCTTTAAACTTGATTTTGTTTCGGCTGTCCATATAGTGTGATTGAAGTTGTTAAGATAATGTCATATTTTAATGTTTCTCATTCTACTAATTATTATGATTAATTTTGTTTTTTATGGGCATGTAAGTTTTAATTAGGAGATAATAAAGAAACATGTTGGATACTAAACTCTCATGCGTGAAGGAGAAAACAATGCTAAACTTTGTTCTGTCAAGGATAGGTTGGCGTAGCTACTGGAGAGCTTTGTATAACTCAACCGAAGAACTTGTGTATTATGCTGATGCAGGAAACTGCAAAAGCAGTGCATGTCATTTGTTTTTGATGAGTGCCAAGCCAAATATTTGCAACTACAAAAGCTAGAGTTTTAGATCAGATGTTTGTGGAGTTGTTTTGTATTCCAGCTTGAAGCATTTGCCCTTAATGTTTTCATATTTGGAGAGGTAATTAACAGACATATGGATGCTATTAGAAGAGTTTTAGATAGCAGAGTCTTGTATCATAGCTGGTTAGAGAGGTTGTGGAAAGAAATGTCTCAGGCGACAAGAACTCCTAGGTCATCACCATAAATGTTCTTTACAAGCTTCTAAACATCTTATGCTTGCACCCACATTAGAGTTAGCTTATTAGGTTGAGTTAACTTTTATATTGTATTCAGAATAACATATGTAGTTTTGTTTTTATAATAAGTATAAATGTTGTTGTTTCTCAATATGTTACTTCTAGATTTTAGAATATCTATCAATGTTAAAATTTGGGATTCTGTGCAAACTAGGTTGCACTTGATATGCGGACAACTACTTTAACTATCTTACAAACACATGCACTTCTATTTAAATTATTTTATACATAGTAAAGTTTAAAATCTAAAATGTGAATTTTTAGTGCCAAATGATGTAAATATATGAATGTTGTAAGAAGAATTTTATTTATAAAATAAAAAAGCTGCTTATTTAACAATATTTCTCTTTTAAAAAAAGTATTAAATATTTCCATTCAACTCCAAATTTCAACTAAAAGTAGATATTGAATATATTAATAATATTTAACCCCGGTTATATAAAACAGATGTTAATTATGGGCATGTAACACCCGTTTCTTCCTAAAATGTGTGTTGAATGTCAATATTTAATACCCAACTTCCTTAATAATTGGTCTTAAATGGGCTATTTACACCATTTTTAAAACAGGTATCAAATGTTCTTACTTACCATACCGGTAGCAATAACACCGGTACAAAAACCGGTATGAAATGTCCAAAAATTAGGTGTTAAATTCCTTTTTTGCACTAGTGGTGCAACTTACATTTGAGTTCTTTATTGATTTGATTGGGTACTACAATCTTTTAGTTGTTGCATTGCAATGCAACTTTACTATGACATGGCAAATTTTTTAAATATTTAATTATTAAATTAATGGTACATGTGGAGAACTCAATAGAAGAAACTACCATTGGAGATGGTCTAAGGCAAATTCGGAGGATGGATATATGTGGTGGAGAAGCAGGAGTGGGTTCTCAGTCAAGTCAAATTATTCAAGGTTGAATGAAATCGATAATGTATAGGGCATAATATAGACAACGAATTATTGTGTGAATTCAATTGGTTAGATTGTGGAAAACTGAGGAGACAAGCAAAGTGCAGTTCTTTGACTAACATGTTGCTTAAAAAGTTACCAACCAGACTTGAATTGGAAAGGAGGTGGTTATTATTTGTAGTCAAAACTTGGTATTACCCTTGTGCATCAATGCACAAGAAGATGTGGTATACACGTTTCTTTCCTGTTCCTTAATGTTCAAGTGTGGAGGGAGGTCTGTTGTTGGATTAGTGTAGAAGTGGTGTAAGAATCAGGTATGAATATATGATAGCCTTTCATTTAAACCAGTTTTGCTAGATGATGATTAGAAGGAAACTTAAAAATGGATCTCCATTGGTTTTTCTTGATAGCAATGTGTGGTCATTGAGTTGACTAGGAATAATATCTTGTTCAAGGGTGAGATTTTGAGAGTTGTAGATATGGTTGGTTTTATCAAAGTAGCATCTTGAAAGTGGTTTGTTGCCATTAACAAAGATCTCGAGGTCTATGTACGGTCGTAGTCACAAAATGCGTTTGTGTTTTGCATGATTTGGTCTTGTACTTTGTTTTGTAATTTTGTGGATCATGTTGTAACTTCGGATTGAGTATCTCTTGTCCTCCATATTTTTCGTTATTATTTCCTCTATGTTTATATAAAAAAAAAAAAAAAAAGAACGAGATGAAGTATTATATAGTACCATACATTTTCTTACGAACATAAACCATAAACAAAATAACTCAGCAACAAAAACATTTGATTAATGAAGAATGTGATACAAGATTGAAGGCCTAGTACACTACTAAACAAAATTACTTTAAAAAAAACTGTGTATTTTCAAGAATCAACCCTATTAATAAAACCTCCACTTTAAAAATCAGTAAAATAACCACAATAGTCCTCTTCATCATAATAAATTTCCAGTCCAATCAAAATAATAGTCAAAACCAGTTTGCAATTGTCTTGGAAATATACAATTTTTGATCTGCTCACAACACCTTTTCTTCAAACTTTCATCCAAATCTCCCTCCAAAACACATTCTAGCATGTCAAGAGACTCAAGAAGAGGACATCCATTAAGAATAGCAACAACCCCAATAGAATCGAGGGCAACTCCTGATATTGTAAGACTGCATAATCCAGGCATTGTTTTGGCAATAGCAAACGCCTCAACATTCTTGTTATAGAACATATTACCTCCGTATGTCAGTGATTTCAAAAGAGGGCAACAGCAACCAACAACTTCAAGAGAATCCTTTGATATGTGAATGTTATGTGAAATGTCTAATTCCACTATTAATGGAAGTTTCTTCACTGCTTCAATGAATCCTTTATCAGAAAGATATTCACAGATTATAAGCCGAATGCGCCTTAGGTGATTTGCACTGTAAAATTTAAATTATAAGTCAATTAAACAAAAACCATAACATAGTTTCAAATTAAGGTTTGAAGTTAATCATTCACCTATGGCCTATGTATTCTAGGAGCTTATCGTTTCCAAAAAAACCAATGTAAATGTCTTCTAGCTGGCCACAACTTTTCTGAACTGCATAACGACACATCTTCACCAAATCAACATCGCTGTACTTGTGGCGTGGATAGCGGAACTTGGACATATGAATGGTGCGCCACATGCAAGGATCCTTGCAGATATTCCACCATAGAGGACACACTTGACATGCGCTTGAGATGATTTCAATGGTGCCGAGCCTCTGTAGGATGTTAAGTGTCACATCTCTCGGAAGTTCAAGCCAATTTGGCTTTGTTGTTGTGCTTTCGCTTTCCACTTTCGTTGCTGGAACTGAAGAAGACGCCATAATCCAAGTGGGTGAGAGATGGAATTGCTTGATCTCTGTATAATATAAATAAATGTTTTGAAAGCGAAATGCAGTTTCCAATAAAGTTTGGGATAAGATTATTTTTATTAGCAATAACTCCTTCATAAACAATTACTAATAGAGACACCTAAACGTTTTGAAAACTGAAACGAGGATGCTAAGAAAATAGTGGATCTGTTTCCAATAAAACTATACTGCCTCCCTTAGTTTCAGAATAAATGTAATAATATAATATTATTGTATAATAATATTAGTATACTTTTATTAAATTAATCTTATAAATTTATTAAAAATATGTACAATAAGATTAATTTATAAGATTAAAGGAAAGCTCCACCACACAACCGGGTCGGACTGGAAAACGCACTCTACTTCAAGCATTTGACTGACGATCCATCTGAGACATAACAAGGAGCATAAAGATTTAGATCGACCCTCGACCAGACATAAACCCTCTCTTCAAGATAAACAAAAACAAGCTCACTCATCCATACAACCAAAACATGATCTGGAATTCATATACCACTGAGCCAAATAGTAGTCTACTCGTTTTGATCTAATGTTCAACTAATTCTATGACCATCTTTTTACATTTTCAGCCATTTGCTCCACTGATATCAGAGTTGTTAAATATTTTTTTATTTCTCGCTTTTTATTTACTCCAAATGCAAGCAAACCAAACTGTGCTTACTCTAGAATGAAAGTTATTTTAAATTAAATTTTATTTACTAAAATGACACTAGTAGAGTAGAGTAGAGGAAATACCGGGCGGGGGCTTCCTCGATCACAACTTCTCGCTTAGCTAACTGCGAGACAAGGATGGAAATCAACTCCTTATATAGAATAAGGAATCCATAAAATAATTAAACAGGCTTCAGAAGAAATTCCAGGGGGCTTATAAAAATTTTGAAATTCGTTGCTTTGATAGAAAAAATAAGCTAGAACGGAAAGATTTTGAATATAGAATCATTGGTAAAAAATTATCTCCTACTTTTGAATTGCCAAAACTTTATGTGAGCACTTTATTAGGATTGGAACAAGCGAGGAACGAGTGACCACAAACTTCGCTTAAGCACTCGACATGCAGTTAGCTTAAAACATGTTCATCATCATGTGGTCGAGCGAAGTTGATCATTGAAATGATAATTGATATAACGGAAGTCCAAGATATAAACTCTTTTTTAGGATTGGAATCTTTCAAAGAGGTTTATGGAATTCTATGGATACTTGTGGCAATGAATAGTAGTAAGCATTTAAAACCTTTGTCTATCAAAACAAATTATTTAAATAAATATAAATAATTTTATGATTATTACTCCCGGTCTCGAATATAAGCAACAACAAAAAAATTCGTTGGTCTTAAATATAAGAAAAAAACAACTATAATTATTACATTTAATATCACTATTTCCAGTATACCCCTACTTTTTTCACATTTATATGTTTTTAACTATTTCCAAAACAAAAAGTATAGGTAAAATTAAAAAGTGTATAAGACTTAAATGCATTTAAACATTTTTCTTAAAGGTAGGCTTTTTTTTTTATATAAAGTTGTTATATATGACCAGAGGGAGTATATTGATCTTTCAATTACATTATAAAAAAAATAAAACTTAACTATCTTTAAAAAAAACTTATAAAAGGAGAGGGAAAACACTTTACGAACAATGTTATAATTTATTATTATATAAATTTTTTAACTATATAATTTCACAAAACTTATGTTACTAAATAAAATCAAATAAATTAGTGCAAACAAAATTTTAATATTATTTATGTTTTAGCTTTTTTTAATTTGGATAGACATTAATTGAATTATTTATTTGAATATGTTCAAATAAAATAGACTTTTAAGTAGACTAAAAAGTCAATCAGATCTTCAAATAGATTAGACTTGGACCTAAAAATAAATCTATTTGTTGAACATGTGAATTCATACAAAAGATGGAATGGGAAAAAGTAAATTGTTTGTTTTAGAAAAACTTAAGTTTGAAAAAAAAAAATTGGGTCAAAATCAGAGTTGGAAAACATTTTAGAAAAGTTTTAGAATTAAGTAGCGGAAAATAAAAATCAAAAATAAAATGCAAAAAATATAGTTACTGGGAGATAGAAAACACAAGAAGTTATAAAGGTTCGGTCAAAAAGAAAAAGACGTAATTCACTCCCAAGATTTTGTTCTTTAGAGTATCCAATAAACTTAAGAGCGCCTTTTAGAATGTTGAACTCTCGAACCCCCTTATACAAGAAAATGGAGTTTGTGGCTAACTTCCAACCAAACAAAAACATGGAGAGATACGGTGAGTCTTTCTTTCAAGCAATTGATCGAAGCGGTTAGTCTCATTTTCACAAGGAACTTAGAGCGGTTAGTCTTCAAGCTTCCAAATAAAATTTTACACAGGCTGATCTTGAACACCGGACTAAACTAACGAACTGAAATTAATTGTATACCCGACTAATGAAGAACAAAACAGGGTTACTTAGAAACTATCTTCAAGCTTCTAAATTGATTTCAACACAAGGATGATCTCAAACCAGTGAAAGCTTCTAAACGCGTCGAGCCTTCGAATCGAACAGGGTTACTTAGAAACATTGGCGGAGCCAAAAAATTTAGGTAGTCTGGGCGAAAACTTTACACCATTGATTATTTATCTGTTTTAATTTTTACCCCTTATTTTTACTAATTTTGTCCCTAATTTTGCCTCTGGTTTTGTCAAAAATTTGACTATTAAATTGGAGGAAATACAAAGAAAATAGGGGTTGAGCCTAAGCGCGTGTCCGGGCTCGCTAGGCCTTGGAACCGCCCCTGCTTAGAAACGATCTCCCCAAAACTTAGCTTTTGACGGGCTTAACTTTTAACCCAAATAAATAATCCATAAATGGAGAATTGTTCAATCAAGGTAAAAACAAAATTTCTTTGTTGAACTTACAAATCTAACCTGAATTACAACTACCTCACTTGCAAAACGACTTTTTTAAAAGCGCTAGACTAAACTTTAGTAAGAGAAATTGACGCAAAAAAGGAAATCTTTTATAGCCAATAATGATAAGCATATCGATTGGCATAAAGATCCAATCGATTGATAGGCCTAAAAATAATCGATTTATAAGTTTTAAAAATCCATAAAAGATATACAATCATTTTTTATCATTAAGATGTTGTCCTAACTACTTAGACAGAAGTGTTAATCGATTAAAAAGACAAAAAAAATTGTCATGCAAAGCCATCAAATAATTACGCCGGTTATAACCCACGAATAATATGGTCAAATTATGGTCAAATTATAGTCATTTATCCCATAGTGAAATAGTAAAACACATTTATGTTATTTATGTTAAGAGAAACACTAATGGATCTTCTTCTTTTTTTAAATCAAGAAATATATTAAACTCAACAACCGGATTACGAGAGCAAACAATCCATCAAAGAAAATTACATACCGATTGTTTTCTAGCTTAAGTAAAACAATGGGTTATTGCTAAACTCGTAGAAATTACAATTGGGATGAGTAATTTTCCCGATAAAAGACCACCTCCAAATAAGAGCTTTACAATTCCACACCACATCTCTAGAATTCCAAGATGTATCGTTAAACACAACATCATTCCTATGCAACCAAATACTCCAAATAATAGCTAGCCAAATAACTCCTTCTTTTCCTCTTTTAACTTTCTTAACTCTACAAAAGGAACTCCAATACAAAAAACTCTCCTTAAAATCAAGGAAGTTAGTGTAACCCAATCCAATCCACTCTGACATTTCCATCCAAACAGTAGCGGTGTTACGGCAAAGCAAAAAGGAGTGTTGCAAAGACTCCGAAAAAATGTTACAAGTAACACAATCTAAATTCGAAGAAGAATTAAGAATACCTCGATGCAAGAGAGCGTCTTTGGTAGGAACTTTGTTGAGGAAACTTCTCCAACCGAAAGCTTTAACCTTTAAAGGAACATCAACCTTCCATAAAGCTACAAAAGCGGAATCAAAGCAATTTGCCGGACCAAAAGGGATATAATTCCTACACAATAAATTGTAACAAGACGAAACCGAAAAGACTCCATCGTCATGTTTCCTCCAAACAGCCCCGTCCGGTTGGTTAACCGAGACGACAACATCGTTCAAAAGCCATGCCAACTCCGACAAGCTAGCTGCCAGCACCGAAGGGGAAGTGTCAACGGACGAAAAAACAGAACCGGGGGCTGCTGGCGCCCCGAAAACAGTAGGCAAAGATATGCTTAGATCACCCCAAAACCATCTCCCATCTATCCAACCTCCCATAGCTCCAATAGAGGCATCATGCAAATGAGAAATGTTATATAGAAAAGGAAAGATATCCTTTAAAATACCCTTTTCCAACCAATGAGCATGCCAAAAAGAAATTGAGTGGCCATTACCTACAAAAAATTTACAGTTGTTAGCAAAAAAATCTACCGGTATTTTCTTCTCCAAAGAGCAAATATCCGCCCACCACACCGAGCTTAAACGATCCTTTGGTTTGTTCTTGACACCATAAAAAGCCCTTAGATTCACATCCGCATACCTCGCCTTCAACACACGGTACCACAAAGAATTAGAAGCCCCTAGAATTCTCCAATTCCATTTCAATAGAAGTGCATTATTGAAGTATCTTTTAAAAAGGTTAAATAATTTAAAAGGAAAAAAATATTTTTATACATAAAATGATCAGTTTAACATTTAAGGTTTTTTCTTTACCCACCACCTCCCTATGGGGGTCACCCCAGCGAAAACCTCATTTTACCCCGCTTCGGAAATGCATTTCCGAAATATTTTTTTTTCTAAATTTTTTCAGACTTCGGAAGTGCATTTCCGAAAAAATCCCAAAAATTAGGATTTTGACTAATTCGGAGATGCATCTCCGAAACAAAAAAAAATCTAAAAAAACTCAAAAATTAATTTTAGAATATTAATTAATTCACCTATCATAAATTTGATATTATTTATGAGTAATGAATAATAATAATTATATATTTTGATATAATTTATTAGTTATGAATAATAGTTATTATATATTTCTATCCTGATTCATATTTTAAAATTTAAAACAATTTTAATTAAAATAATTTCACTTACAAAATAAGTTATAATTTTTTATTTATATTTATAATAACTGTTATATATTTATAAAAAAAATGAGTGTTTTAATTTATATATTTATATAATAATTATAATAATTATTATATATTTATAAAAATTATTATATATTTATATATTTATATATTTATATAATAATTATAAAAATTAAAAAAATGAGTGTTTTAATTTATAATAATTATTATATATTTATATATTTATATAATAATTATTATATATTTATATATTATATATTTATATATTTCACTTACAAAATTAATAATTATGATTATATATTTATATATTTCTATTCTGATTCATAATTAAAAATGAGTTATAATTTTTTATTTAGTTTAAAAAAATTAAAAAAAAGATTTTGTCTTAATTTTATTTAATGAATAAATTTTATATTTAATTTTATATATTTCAAAATTAAGATGTTTTTGATTTATATAAGTTAGTAAAATAATTTTTAACTTTTAAATTGTTTAGAAATTTTTGATTCATCTTGATTTCATTGATTCCCCTTCATTTTATTGATTCACTTTCATTTTATACCTATTAATTGTATTGATTCACCTTGATTTTAATTTTTTAATAATTATTGAATTCTTTCGGAAGTGTATATCCGAAACATTCCAAGACCAATTTGGTTTTGGAATATTTCGGATATGCATCTCCGAAACACCCCTCCCAAAAAAAGTGTTTTCGAAAATGCACTTCCGATAACCCAAAAAAGGGGAGTTTTTGAAAATGCATCTCCGAAAACACCTTTTTTTTTTGTTTTCGGAAGTGCATTTCCGAAATAAGACAAATTTTGAAAAAAAAAAACGTTTCAAAAATGCATTTCTGAAGTGAGGGTATTTTGCGTTTTTCACCAGAGGTGGCCAAAAAAATAGGGAGGTAGGGAAAGAAATTTTCACATTTAATTAGAAATTATAAATTAGTCTTGCCAAAATCATCAATTTAATCACAAAATACATAATAAAGTAATGATGAATCAGAAAGACTAAAAAATATAAATTATTAAAAGAAAAATCAAATTCACAAAAAAAAAAAAAATACTAAATCACATTTGACTACTATGTTGAAAACTTGGTCCAACTTTATAAAAAAAAAAACTTTATACTACTTCTACTGAATGGGAATTCCAAAATGAGAAATACAATCATTTTCTCATAAAATAAAAACCAATAAAACAAAATTAATTATTATATCTTCGATTTTTTGTTTGCAAAATGAGAAAAGGGGTGATGCACTGACAGTGTAAAATATTTTTACACTGTCAACCAATCACCACCCATGTATCCAATTAAACCATTTTTTTATTTAAAAAAAACTTAATGACATGGCACCTTTATAATTTTCTATTGGATGACAGTGTAAAGTTATTTTACACTGTCAGTGCACTACCTTTTAACTCTTGCAAAATAGCCTTTAATTGTTGATTGTGATTAAAATAACAAATTGAACTATAAATAAATGGTCTACCAATCACCGCTTAATTTCATATATAATTTTTTTTTTCTCTTTTAAAATATTTGTTCCAATACACTAGTATTTCCTTTATTATATACTTTTATTATTTTGTCATTAAATTAATATTTTGTAAAATAAACAACCAATCAAAACAGTTTCTTATTCCATACTATAAAAGATTATAAAAACCCTAGATCAATAAATAATACGGTATCTTCTAGGGTTCTAGCAAGGGAAGTGAAAATGGAAAACACAACAAGAAAGCCAAATTGGCTTGAACTTCCTAGAGATGTCACATTAAACATCCTACAAAGGCTTCATACTGTTGAAGTAATCACAAGTGCATGTCTAGTGTGTCCTTTATGGTGGAATATCTGCAGAGATCCTTACATGTGGCGCACCATTCTTATGTCCGAATTCTACCATGCACGCGGTATGGATTGGGTGAAGATGTGCCAGTATGCAGTTGATCGAAGTTGTGGTCAGCTAGAAGACATTTACATACATATGTTTGGAAACGACGAGCTCCTAGAATACATAGCTGATAGGTGATGACCGATGTCTATTCTCGTAACTTTCGATTCATATCAACATATTTTGTTTAGATTGTTAAGATTTTGATTTGAATTTTACAGGGCGAGTAATCTAAGGCGTCTCAGGATTGTAAATTGTGACAAACTTTCCGATAAAGGATTTATTGAAGCTGTGAAGAAACTTCCACTGATTGAGGAACTGGACATTTCAAACAACTATCTATCTAAGCATTCTTTTGAAGCTGTTGGGTTATGTTGCCCTCTTTTGAAAACACTGACATACGGAAACGATGTGTCCATTGACCAGAATGCTGAGGCATTTGTTATCGCAAAAACAATGCCTGGATTACGCAGTCTTACAATTTCAGGATGGAGACTTACATCTGTTGGGGTTGTTGCCATTCTTGATGGATGTTCTCTCCTTGAATCTCTTAACCTGAAATCTTGTTATTATATGTCTTCAAAAAGTACAAGTTTGAGTCAAAGTTTGAAGAAAAGGTGCAGGGAGCAAATAAAAAAATTCATTCCACCTATACTTGATGGCAATTATTGTTACCCTTGTAATTTTGATTTTGATTGAAAATATTAGGAAAGAATTTGATTAAGGTTATAGGAAAATATAAATTGTGTGCTTTTTAGTTGTGTTCTTCACCTTAAATCCTGTATCTCTCTGTACTTGCTTGCATGTTTTATTTTCAATGAGAATATCTATGAATTCGTTGCTGAATTTTTTTTCTTCTGAAAGCAAGTATATTATATAGATAAAGTACTAGAAGTACACTACTAGGAGTACTCTTCGTCGAACTCGGTTAATACACTGTCAGTGTCAGCTGCTAGTAAGTCGTATCATGATCTAACAGTGTAACCGTCAAATTGATCTGACATCCACACAACACTGTCCCAAGCATCAATTTCTGGACCTGCAATAGGAAAAAATTCCAAGAAAGGTTCAACCTGTTCAGCGAAGGACCGTCTAAGGGAAATTGAATTCCAAAATTCTCCCACTGCCAAACATTGTTAATAAACCTTCCCAATTGATCCACCGTTGCCTCCTTGTCCAAACTGATGCAATAAAGGTCAGAAACAAATTGCTGAAACTGGTTTCACAATACTTCAACTCCTCTAGCGCCTTATGGGAAGAATCCATTGTATGGTTTTGCCTCAACAAAAGCAACCCCGGTATCGGTTAATGTTGTATGAGTAGAGGTTGTAGCTTCACCCTTCTTTTTAATCTCTTGCATAAGTGACTGTACATTCTCAGCCAGCAAGTCAGGGCACACAAAAGTTTGGATATCAACCCCTATCTCCGAAAGCAAGATAGGTGCCTATTGAGCTCCTCCAAATACAGAACTTGATCAATTGTAAGAGCTAGCATTGACACATTCTTGAACACTTCCTTTTCCTTTTGAAGACGGCGGGAAAGATGACATCTCCCCTTCCGACAACACCAAACGCCAAGACAATTGGCGCCTGACGAGTATGATACACTAGCTTTGCCAATTTCTCTTGGCGAATGGCTTCGACGAGTATGATACACTAGGTGGAATATAGTCTTATTTGTGGTGTGGTGGTACTTCTGAGACTATAGTCTTATTGGAAACATTGAAGTATTTTTCTTATGTCCGGCGTTTCACTTTTCAAAACATTATTTGTGAATTCTTTATGAAGGCATTATGTATGGTAATTAATGATGATAATTATAATCTTGTTCCAAAGTTTATTGGAAACCACATTTCACCTTTCAAAACATTTATATAAACGTTATCATGCCATTACATTCCTCTAGCAATATGGCGTCTACTTCGGTTCCAGCAGCAGAAGTGGAAAAGTTAAACCCAACAAAAGAGCCAAATTGGCTTGAACTTCCGAGAGATGTGACACTAAACATCCTCCAGAGGCTTGGTACTGTTGAAATAATCACAAGTGCATGTCTAGTGTGCCCTTCATGGT
Source organism: Vicia villosa (assembly GCF_029867415.1). Taxonomy (NCBI): domain Eukaryota; kingdom Viridiplantae; phylum Streptophyta; class Magnoliopsida; order Fabales; family Fabaceae; genus Vicia; species Vicia villosa. The sequence continues at coordinate 55,619 of NW_026705095.1, read as the reverse complement.
GGAATATCTGCAAAGATCCTTACATCTGGCGCACCATTCATGTGTCCAAGTTTGGCTATCCACGCTACAGCCTCGTGGATTTGGAGAAGATGTGCCGCCTTGCAGTACAGCGCAGTTGTGGTCAACTAGAAGACATTTACATTGATTTCATTGGAACAGATGAACTCCTTGAATACATAGCTGATAGGTGATTAACTTCATACATTCTCAATACACATATGATTCTGTTAATTTAACGTATTTCGATCTCGAACATGGTTGCAGGTAAACCATAGTTTAAAACCATATAAAGATTTTTATTTGATAGTAATAGTTTTTTATTTGAATTTTATAGTGCAAGTCACCTCAAGCGCATGCAGCTTGTGGAGTGTGAAAATCTCTCAGATATAGGATTTATTGGAGCAGTTAAGAAGCTTCCACTGTTAGAAGAACTCTACGTTTCAGAAAATTATAAACTTTCTAGGTTTTTTTATGTAGCTGCTGGTCTATGTTGCCCTTTTTTGAAATCACTGTCGTATGGCAGGATGGTTTCTGTTGAGGGCTTCATCGAGGTGGATGATGAGGCGTTTGTTATCGCAAAAACAATGCCGGGATTACGCAGTCTTAAAATTGATGGAGATGTGCTAACTTCTGATGGAATTGTTGCTATTCTTAATGGATGTCCTCTTCTTGAATCTCTTGACATGGCATTATATTATTCTATGGAATTGGAAGAAAGTTTCAATGAAAGTTTGAGGAAAAGGTGTTGTGAGCAAATAAAAAAATGTATACTTCCTATGTTTTTACAACCCTGCACTTTTTTAAAAAATGATTCTCATTGCGACACTTCAAGTGAAGATTTCGATGGATCTGATGATGGAAGTAACTTGGAGTATTATCTTGGTCAATTTTTATCTTTAGATGAAAATTAGGATGGAGATTCCTGAAGTACTAGCTAGTAGAATTTTGTTTAAGTCGTGTTGAAAGGTTAAAATTTTGTATCAGTTGTGGTTGGCATGTACAGTTTATTAATCAACTGGGATCGTCTTTGTTTTTCTTGCTGAAATATTTAGATTGTTGTATTATGTTTGATTAGTCTTGCGTTTGTATGATAGATAAACATTATTGGTTTTTTAAATGGTGAATTCTTATTTACCCAACTCAAAAAGTTGGGTAAGGTTACCTCCTTTGTAAAATGCTTTGAAAACAACAAACATTTGTAGTATTTTAATAAATAATTAAATGTGTTAAATGAGATGGAATCATGTGATTGGTTGGAGGTATCATACCCAACTTTTTGTGATGGGTAGAGAAGTTGTCCCCTTTTTAAATTTTTCTTTAATAAAGTTGGTTATTTATTCAACAATTAGTCATATATAATTTACAAAATTATTCTGTGAATAAAAAATATATAATGCTATTATTTCTATAAAAAAATAATTATTTTTATCCACATCTCTTACTCTATAAGGAACTTTGGTTAATAATATGTTAAAAGTTACGTTAATATAATTTATAGTTTAGTTAATATGTGTCATGACATTAATAATCAAAGAACCAAAATATGTTGTGGATGAGAGCTCATACTAGTCAAAGAGGGGGAAATGATGAAGATGATCGCAGTAGTTAGTGAAAGATAAGAGCTCCGCCAAATACTAAGCATTTACCTTGGAGAATAGGCGCAGGTCGTCTCCCTACTTGATATCTCTTGCGACAACACTATGTTCCGTGTCCTACTAATTGTAAGTTATGTGATGGCAGAGTGGAATATGGGTGACATGTGTTCTTTGGGTGTTCTACAATGCAACTTTACAGTGTTGGCATGGCGGGCTTGGGTGATATCATTATTCCTTGATTACAAACTTTCACCGAAGTGAGGACGATAATTTAGGATGTATGTAGTAAAGAGGATATGATGGTTGCAGGTAGTGTTGCGGTTATGTTATGGGTTATTTGGAATAACATAAATAATTAGTTATGGAATAATGAGAAGGAGGAACCAAATCAATTGTGTATGCAAGCATTCCATAGTTGGAAGGATTGGTTCATGGCACAAAACTTTCACTTTGATAGTCATATTGTTCAACAAAGTCAACAACAAGTTTTGTGGCAACCATCTAGGTTAGGGAGGGTGAAATGTAATGTTGATGCAGGATTTAACAACCAAAGAGGAACAACGAATAGAGGTTGGTGTTATAAAGATTGTAATGGAAGGAACATCATGGCCGAAATAGCATGAGATGTAGGTCGTTACTCCATAATAAAAGTTGAGGCTTTGGCTTTAAAAGAGGTCGTCTTGGAGCCATTCTTATACAAATGAAGTATGTTATGTGATCTTACTTGATCAAAGTGGATCGTCACAGTCAGCTACGGTGGACTTGAAGAATTGAGAAGGGGGGGTACCTACAAGATACTCTGATGCCAAAGTAAGAAAGCAATCAGAGAGAGCAAGCACAAGGTTTATGAGAGAATGAATGAATACCTGACCCTCTATTGAAAGAGGGTATTTATAGCCTCCAGCGCTGGGCCAAGGTTCCCTAATTGGGTCAAATCCAATTGGAGGTCCACGTGCTAGGAAACTGCCAGAATCCCAAGTGTTAGGGCTGAGTCAGCAAGCAACTTCGCGTTCTGGATGAGCATGGCGTAGGGTTCGGAGGGAGTTGCCCGAATCCCTCGCAGTTGGTTTGACCACGTGGTCTTACGTGGAGCTAACTTCATAACGGCTGCTGGAAGCGTTGTTGGGGCTAGAGTGATTGGGCATGTTTGGCCTGGATAAGGGATTGGGCCTGCTCGGCCCTAATGTAAGCGTTGGGCCTGCTCGGCCGAGACCAGAACATTATGTTTGAGAGTGTTTTCCAAATGGTCATGCAAGTTGTTCATGCAAACGTTCTTCATTACTACAAAAAACACATTTCACCTCAAACGCTAAATGCATTTAACCTCAACGAAAAAAGCGAGGTAACGAAGGATGTCACAAAAAGTTATCACTTTACCCCTTGGTTTTTAAAACACCGAGGGGTAAAGTTATCTGCAGATGGGTTCGAACCCCAACATCTGCACTTTTATTATTTTCAAAACTAGCGCATCATATCTCTCACTTTATAAATAAAACCAAGGTGTAAAATAGATTTTAAAAAAAAAAACTCGTTACATTATTTACACAAAATTTTAATAAATTAATTTGTTTACAGAGTATTAAAGTAAAAATTAAAAAACCAATAATGTTGGTGAAGATAAAATGCTGGATTTTTGAATCATTGAATTTGAGGGAAGATCAAATGTTGGGTGCTAGGATATTTTCAATTGCTTTTGCTTGCATTTATTTCTGATATAAAACCAAAAAAAAAAGTTAGATAAATGAATGATTTTCTGCTCAAATAAATATTTAAGAACACAAATCTTAAATCCCAAATAATTTTCTGCTCTTACAATCCATCATAGAGAATTTTTTATGGCAAATGCTTTCACAAAAAAAAAAAAAAGAGACCAAGATGTATAGTGGTGAATGTAGATAGTTTCAAGCACTTCATGATTTTTCAATATCAATTTTTGATATTAATAATGCTATTATAATGGAAGTTTTTTATGTTTCATACGGATCACTAATGGTAGTGTCTTGAATTTTGATACTCGTTAAATGGACGACAAACATTTGTTTAAGGACGGTGAATATCCTCAATAAACATGTCTAATTATCCCCTCAATTATGACAAAAACTTAGGTAAAATGTATTTATCCCTCAGTTTCTGTTGAAAAATGAGGTGAATAAGCTTTTCCTTTTAAAAAAACATTTCATTGTTTACACAAAATATTAAAATACATTGATTACAACAAATCCAGATTCATCATCGTCGCTTTTATTAGATTTTAAAATTACAACTCGGTTGTCGATGGATAAATTTTACTCTTCCACCTATTCTACCTTGATTTCACCGTCTATATCACTTGGATCCATGTTTCTTTTCGATTCGGATTTACTCCCATTGGAAGCCCAAGATAGTTGAGCGGCAAATAGCCAACTTTACAGTGTAGTACGTTTCCTGCCTCGACTGTCCAAGACTGTGTAACGTTAATTCCAACGATTGAGCTTCTGTAAAAATTTACCTTCAATCCTGACATCGATTCAAAGAGTAATAAAATTGTTTTTATTGTCTGAATGTTGGTCCAACTCTTCTAACTTATAATCATTGTGTCGTCTGCATACTAGAGATGGAAAAACGTTGTTCACCAGTCTCAAATCTATAACCCACTAACTTACCCATGTCGAAGCTTTCTTCATTAGAACCATAAACACTTCCGCTACTATTAAGAATAAGAAATAAAATAAAGGATAACCTTGTCTTAAACTCCGACCCATATGAAACTCCTTAGTGTGGCTATCATTTACTAAAATTGATACTGACGCAGATCTTAGGCATTCTAGGATCCACTTACACGAGTTCTCATGAAATCCCATCTTTCCCATCACGAAAGTTAAAAAGTTCCAATCTGACAAATCATAAGCTTTTTCAAAAATCACTATAAATAGAACCATTTCTTTCTTCTTTCTCCAAACCTCGTCTACTATTTCGTATGCCACCAGCACCCTGTCTAAACTCTGCCTACCTATAATAAACGTTGATTGTGTTTCCTAAATGAGAGAATCAATCACTTTTAAATTGAGATTTTTTGTTTTGTATTTATAACTTAAAATACCTATTTTACTCGACTATTAACACTCTTATATTATAAACGGCAAAAAATTTATATTCATTTGTTATAGATTTTATTAAATGTTTTAAATAAAAAATTAATTTAGATAATCATTCATAAAATTATTTTAGCTATTTCGTCTATTTAATATGACTTTTATCGGTGTTTTAAAAATCGGACCAGCTCGTCCGGTCGAACTGGGAACCGTTCAGATAATCAATCTGGTTCAATTTCTGGATCAGATATGTTGTTGAACTTGTCAAAAACGGTATAAACCACTAACACCAAAAAAATTGGTTTTCTTGAACCGCCGATTTAAGTGCTTTTTTATTTTTTTATTTAAAAAAAATAAAACGATAATGGAGATGTTGTAGATACGGTTGATTTAAAAATATAAGAAATAGAATAAAAAATAAAAATATAAATAAAGATGTTGCAGATGCGGTTGATTTTGCTGCAGATATTTTGATATTGAATCTTTCTAGAAATTAAAGTTAATAGACAATGGAGTTATTTTGTTATAAACTATTCAATTAAATTATGTTGCGATTAAACTTTGTTTGCAATTATAATTTATAATTTTGTACTATTTTATTATATGTGATATCTGTGTTTAAAATTTAAATTTAAATTTATAAACTTGTGAATTTATTTATGATATGATATTTTTAAATAAATTAAGTGATAGTTATATTTTATAGAGACTGAATCATCCGGTTCGACAAGTTTTATACCTATATAATTTTGTTATAATGATCTGTCTAATCAACCGAGTTATTTGGTTTAATCTGGTTTAATCATGTGGTTCGACCAATGACGCAATAGTTCAAGCAATAAACAAGTGACCAAATACCCTCACCGATGTCCGGTCCGATTTTTAAAACACTTCTTTTTACTATTAAAACTTCTAAAAAATTATTTAAATTTAAATATTTTAAATAAATTTTCATAAAAATTATATTTAAAATATTTTTTTTAAAATTAAGTAATTTTAATTATATTTTAACCTTCAAAATAATGTATATGGAATATTAAAATTAATTATTAATTTATAAAAGTAAATTTAAAAAGCTTTTAACACTTAAAAAATTCATAAAAATCATTTTTAATAATATAAAAAATTATTTATTTAAAATTAAAACATAGGAACCTTAATACATTTCGGACGGTAGAGAATGAAGAGAAAACGCGTATATATTTTAAGTTTGAAATTAACTTTGAAAACATGTGCTTATGAGTTATGACCTCAAAAATGATGAGGATGAGAAGGGGACATGTAATGTTCATCACTCGCATATTGCCACCTAGTTAAGGTTGGTAAGTACTCCAATAAAACATCATATTCACATTAACTTTATATGTGTCTTTTTTTTCCTACTAGAATGTCATACAATATTCTGGAATTCTACCATTCAACAACATATATAATTTAATGTCTTAGTCTCTTTTTCTTTAATATTTTACTAATCTAAAATTTATATTTTAAAATTAATTAAATAAAATATTGCTTATTTACATATAAATTCCTTCAAATAACTATCAAATTGTATTAATGTGTCGGCCGATAATTTTAAGTTTTAATTAGATTATAAGATAAATATGTAGAGTTTTTTTGTGCATTAACTATTTTGTTATAAAAGTATGAGAAAAGGGATTATAGACCCACAGTAGTGAAAATTTACTATGTATTTTATTAAATTTCACTGAAAATTTTAAATAATTTATATGACGTGACAGATTGATATATTCATAGATGACAATTAATTTTTTTTTACAATATCATTGCATTTATTAAATTTATAGTTAAATGTTATACATTTTTTTTATTTTATTATATTATTAAAAGTATGAACAATTATATAAAAATATTTTATGTTTTTATAAATTTATTATAATAATTACATTTTTAAAATATTTTAAAATTTCTCGTGAGACTTACAACAAAAATTTGAGAAAATAAATTGTATTCTCTTTATAGTTTATAGTATCTTGTTTGGGAGCTTTTGGAGAGAACCAGGCAGAATATTTTAAATTAAAAATATTTATTTTGACACATTTTCATATGTTGCCGAGAACAATATAATTAGAGTCGTGTTATTTGTAGCATCTGTTAAGGATGCCATTTGAAAAAACATGATGTGAATAATAGTTTATGCATAATGACGTGCATGAAGAAGTCTACACGATCCTCTCTTCGATATTCTACTTCTAATCCTTCTCATGCAAATTAAAAAAAAAATTCATATAGTTGAAACATGTAAGTAGACAGTGGTATTCTAAGCTCTTTTCCATTCAGATTTTTTTGGGTTATTCTCAATCTCAATTTGATCATTCTTTAAATGTTAAATCCAATAATACTAGTTTTACCGCTCTTTTAGTTTATGTGAATGTACTAGTTAGGAATTCCACAGATAAAATATAGTATGTCAAGAAAGTTTTAAACTCAAATTTTAAGATCAATGGCTTAAATCACTTGATATATTTTTTTGGTTTTGATAGGTCAACGTCAAGTCTTCTTTTTAGTTAAAGGAAGTTCACACTTGAACTGTTGAAGGACAAGAGATATCTTGATGCAAAGCCTTCACTCATTTCTTTTGGTCCAACTTTAAAGTTATTTGACTTAGATGGCCCGCTCACCTCTAGAGGATCCTTCTTTGTATTGAAGATTCATTGGAAGGCTCATTTATTTGACTAAAACTAGGTCATATATCTCATATATTGTACAACATTTGGGTTAACTTGGGTCAAAACAATTTCTTTCACATTATCAAGATGCTACCAGAGTTATAAGATATCTTAAAGCTTTTCGACAAAAAGGTATTTTCTTCTATACTTCTAGTGACCTAAAAATGTATTGATTTGTTGACTTTCATTAGGCCAGATGCTCTGATACCATAAAGTTGACTATTGAGTATTGTTTCATATTTGGTTCCTCCTTCATTTGTCCGAAGTTAAAGAAACAAAATATTGTCTCTAGGTCATGTATTGAAATAGAATGCAGCGCATTGGCTTTCTTAACCTGTGAGTTACAATGATTGAAATATCTTCTTCAAGATCTGTACATTCCTTTTACTCAACCAGCTTCTGTTTATTGTGAAACAAGTTTGTCGTCAATCTTGCTCATAATCCTACATTCCTTGAAAGAAGCAAGCACATTTAGTTAGATTATCATGTAATAAGAGAAAAGATTCAATCCAAACTCCTATATCTACTTCTAGTTTCAACAAACTTCTCAGTTAGCACATATGTTTACTAAGCCTCTTAATTTCCCTGCACTTTCATCTATTTTGTTCAAGTTGAGACTCCACGCAATTTAAAGTCCAACTTAAGAGGAGATGTTAACTTTACTAGAAACTCAATATTAAACTCATTTTACTTAATTTCGTCTTTAGCCTGTATTTTATTTGAGTTGGTTGTGACTTAACCCTCAATTTAATTCAATTCATTCTCACTTAGAATTATGATTTCTTCTTTACTCTCAACTGTCCATCATCAACAAACTCTCCATTATCTTATATTATAGAAGACAATTTGATGCAAGACATTCTCTTGGTAAATTCTTGTTTAACAACTAATTTTTATGTAATCATAAATATTTTGAAAATTGAAAGATGAAATTTATGAATTCAATTTCAATATGATCTATCTAATTAGAGAGATCAATCCTTACAATTGGATAGACATTCATATAACCAAGCTTTGCACACACAAAAATGAGAACCAAATTTTTTTATTCACTTAAAAATTCAAGAGTTAATTGTTGGATTAATGGATGGCCCTAGAAATACAACTAACCTACTAGAACTGAAGTTTCAGATTTCCTCCAAGTAATCTTGGGACCACAACCTCAATGTTACACTATACAAGTCATACTTGTGTTATATACTTTTAATTATAAAAAAAAAAAAAAAAAAACTAAAAATCAAAGCCATCAATATATGTGGCTCCAAATCCTTCTAAGCTGTGATTCACACTCTAGTCCAATTCTAAACCACTGGTTCTCCATTTTACACCCAAATATCCCTTCCTTCACATACAAATATTATAAACCATGCATTCAAGCTAATGTTTCTAACAACCTAAAACAAACAGCCCTTCTACTTTTATATTCACACAAACAAAAAACATCATAGTAACCAAAATGGCTACTTCAATTTCTGCAACAGGGTGTGTTGGTTCCTCATTCTATGGAAGTTGGGGAAATTCTATAGTTGGTGAAGATTATTCTATGTTGGCTAAGTCAGTTTCATCACAAGTTCGAATTGGAAGAGGTAGTAAACCAATGAGGTTGCAACCTATGATGAAGAATGTTAATGATGGAAAAGGTGTGTTTGCTCCAATTGTTGTTGTTACTCGGAATATTGTTGGGAAGAAACGTTTCAATCAGCTTAGAGGCAAAGCCATTGCTTTACACTCTCAGGTGAATCTTATTAAATATTATTAGTAATAGTTGCTTGTGTAAATTTTAGTTTATATCTTAAAGATTTTGGGTTGTGGTGTTGAAAATTGTGTTACAACTTAGGAAATTGTTTCTTGGATTCGGATTATATGAGGTTTATCTGTTTGAAAACTGGGTTAATTAGATTGGAGGATTTTGATGAAAGGAAAATGGATTTGAAAAACAACTTTATAGGAAAATTAAGACAAATAGAAGATTAAAATTAAAGGATTAGAGAATTGTTTTTATATATTTTTTGAAAATTTGATATCCGGATTTGAGACCGACTAATACAAAGGGACCAATCTTACTGTTCAATAACGAAATTCATTTAAAATCATAACAAAGTTCTGTATGAACTATCCCAACATGAACATGAGACTTTGAGATAAGCACACTCTCAGGACTCAATCTTTCACCAACAAGCCAACTCTTGTGGGTTAGGATTAGAGATGGTTTTAAATTGAGGTCATGGTAATAGTCACCCGCCCGCGTTCTAATTGTTGAGAATTGCAGTCAAATGCAGTTGATAAGGCTGCAATCGCGGTTGTGTGGTGGTCATGAAAACAACAATGAAAGACCAATCAGAAAGTACTAGTTGTGTAACATATGATAAGATATTGAGAATTGTGTGGAAGATAGTTTGAAAATGTTTGGTAGCCACTTTATGTGAATATATAAAATTGATTAAAGCATGCAACAACAAAAAATTGTACTTACCTTTGATGTTTTGAAATGTTAGGTAATTACAGAATTCTGCAAATCAATAGGAGCAGATGCAAAGCAGAGACAAGGTTTGATCAGGTTGGCTAAGAAGAATGGAGAATGGCTTGGTTTTCTTGCATGATAAAGTTAACAGATGTTCAACATTTTGTAAATGTTATAAACTTTCATGTTGAAACTTGATGGTTTTTCAATTGACAGCAGAATGTAAACTAGGAAATCTTCTCTAGTTTTGAATTTTCATTCTTATATAATTGCTGTCTTATTTTGTTCTTTAGAGTTTAGATATATGAAATGTTATAAAATTTAATGAGGTTTTCTATCAAGAAATAGAGCAATGTTATTTAGAACTATACAGCATATTTTTCATAGCCTCTTTCTGTTTCTGTGAACCAGTGATGAAAGAAATTGATCCCTTTATAACAACCTGTTTCCTAGATTCCTCTAAACCCTCACATGTACAATATATTAATATATTAATATAAGGCTGACCCTAACCTTAGACCAGTGAGATTGGAATTTTAGACTCAATTTATCTTGGTTTTAAAATCATCTTTCAAAGGAGAAACTTGGATACTATTTACGAGTCATGTAGTTTGTATATAGCTATCTCTGGTCCGTAATACAAAACAAAACGATGGGAAAATAGAAGAGTTGTAAACTATCAAATTTAAATTGAACAGATGAAATGGAGGAGGGCTTTAGCACTTATATGTGATAAGAGACTGCTCAGGCTGAAGAGAATTTTTTATCAACTACAATAAAACTTGTGATGTTGTAGAGACATAATGTTAGGCGGTTAAGAATTAGCACGAAAATAAAGTGGAGTAGAGTGAAGATGTTTGGTTGGATGTGTGTAAGACTAGGCATGATAAGATTAGAAAAGTCAATATTAGATAGTGTTGGTGTATGAACTATAATAGGGGTGACAAAACGGATCGTGGCCCGCCGGACCAGCCCGTGCACCCGCCAAAAAATGGTGGGTTGGGTTGACATTTTAAGCCCGCCGTCCGCCATAGCCCGCCCCGCCAAAATCTGCCACCCCGTCAAAATCCGTTATTTTTTAAGTTAATTCTACTAATTCTAATTATTGATGGTTTTATTTTATACATCTATTTATGAATATATGTAATATTTTAAAGTAAAATTTGTTAAAAAATACTTATAAAAATTGTTCTAAAAACTATGAAAAATCTAATTAAAATGTAAAAAAATCAAACAATCTCAAGTTTAGTGTTTACATGTTTAAAGATAACATAGCATAAGTCTAGCAATTTTTTTTTTCTTCAAGTCTTCTTTAACGATTTTTGGTTGAATAAATTGTATAAAATTGATCTATAAACTGTGTTTAACATATCTTTGTTTTCTATATATCTAAGTATAAAATGTGTTCATTTGAGACATACAAATTGATCTATAAACTTAATTAAACAAATAAAATAACAGAAACAGTTCCAGTGACTTAACCCACTATTAGGATTCATGCTTGTACAATCAACACAACAAAAACTCATGGAAAACAAGAGTAAAAATATTCAAAATTTCAGCCTTTTAGAAGGCTAAGAGGAAAATTGTGAACAAACTATAATGAAAAATGCCAGACAATTATGAGAATTGGAAAAGAGAAAAAAAAAAAGTATAATAGTATTACAATCAAAAAAGAGAAAAGGGTACAAAAACTAAATTCTCAGCCTCAAATGAAACAGAAGTGCATTCTAATACACATGAGTACAACAGCATTGCCAGCAGCACATGCGGAAAAAAGCTCTGGTAGCATTTACACGGTGTATCGAGCCTTTGCACCTCGAGTTTTAGCATCTTCCTGTAACATTTAAACATGTAAGAATAGCAGATATTTATGCATTGGCCATTTAAAAATCATTATGAGCAGAAGTTTACATGAAAGTTATATGTCATCTTGTCGCTAACATCAATGATTTCCTTCCACTTTCTTCCGATGCTCATCTGCAATATAAATTTCAAAACAAAAAGTTTATATCAAATGTCATATCCTAATGTCTCAAAAAAAATGTCAGACCCTATGAACTACGGGATGACATCGGGTGGCGGTATAGCTGGGAGTGGTATGAATGCTGGGCCAAATTTTAGGGAAACAATACAAGAAATTTAAACCATATATACAAGACAAAAGCTAAAAAATAGAAACACAACATTAAATAAATATTTATAACTAAAGATAAAAGTTCATTACTGCCATTATCCAAATCAATATAAAGCAAATAAGTTTTGTTTCTCAAATCAGCAATATATGGTCTGAACATGTGTTTATAAATAGAGACAATTTTTACCTTACAAATCGGTTTTGTATGACTAAGTTAGGCCAAACCACATTTCTTACCATGATATCATAGGTTTAAGATCCATGGGGCCACCTACTATTTGGTTTCCGCTATCGGACCAACCATCATTTATTTCCACACTCCAAATGTTTAGTCGAGGGGTGTGTTAAAAGTCTCACGTCGGACAATATGGTCTGAACATGAGTTTATAAGTGGAGACAATTCTCACCCTACAAGTCGGTTTTATATGATTCAGTTAGGCCAACCCATATTTCTTAACATCTCCAAGGTGAGGGGGGAGATGAATCCCATTCGGAAGAGAGGAAATGACAAGACATATGGGTCCTATTTTGTCACCAATCAAAATTTAAAGGAGAATAGGCAAAAAAAGCCCAAAAAATAGCGAGGACAGCTATAAGTTGAGGGCAAAACCGCATTGCTATGGAATTTTGCATAGCGGCTAGCAGCTATTGACTACACATGAGTACACAGATGACTTCAGGGAAGGAACTTGCATAGTGCCATCACAAATCTGGAACTAAAACGTATATGATACATTCACAAATTCAAGATGAAACAGTTACTAACATGCTCTAAGAGGGCATTTCAAAGAGCTTATTTGAGATTATTTATTTATGACATTAAGTTACATTAGTGTATGGATAGATATTAAAGAAAACTTAATGACATGTTCGTAAGTTGTTTTTTAGCTTACATTTCAATAAATTTAACAGAAAAATGTTACTGAATAAATCTTAATTAGGCACCCTAGAATAGCTTATTGAATAAATGCTTAGTTAAACTGTTTATCCAAACACACTTTAAGTCTAAAAAAAACAACATTCACCATTGATACTTCCCTCAACATTCACCATTGATACATCCCTCACATTGATATCCAGACACACTCTTAGTTAAACTGTAAGAAGGCTTGCTCACGCATGCCATTGTCTGGTTATAACAATAACAGTTTTCGATAACACAAAATACAATAGCATATAAATTTGCAAGCAACAATTATCATTCATAAGAATAACAATCAAACCTGAACAGACTCATTTGCTGCCGTTTTTGTCCACAACGAAAGCTTATCCTGCCACTGGCGTACACTCGCAACTACACCACAAATATCCTCAGAATCTCCAAACTGCTCCCCAATCAAAGCCATCAACTATTAACAAAACCACCATAATTAGTCGCAAAACAACAATCATAACTACCAAATCACCCCTTATATATATATCCCTTAAACATAAAAACAGCTCAGTAATGATAAACAAATTACAGTTTCAAGCCACATGGTATCAAGATTTCCCTTCCCCTTGCTGGTGAGAGTCCACTTCCCTCCACTGGCACACTCTGGATCTTCCCACTTCGGTTCAACCCCATCCTTGAACAAGTGAAAATCAGCATTACCAGGCAATTTACTGGGCTTGAATATCTGATCATGCAAACTACAAAATTCCCAAATCAGCATTTACCAAAACCTGAATCTTCAAATGTAACATAGATGCCTTAAGTTTCTTACTCCTAAGATCTAGAAAAAAAATTACATTTTCTATATCAAATTGAAAACGAATATTTCATATTCCGAGCTTAAATTCAACGAAAACGCAATGAATTTAAGGAGAGTAAGAAGATAACGTACCACCAGAATTCTTCGACGGTGTCAAAGGTGTAAACTTTGCGAAGAGTGGTTCCCCAGGCGGCGCCTTGTTTAGGTTTGGATTGGTTATCGAACCAGAAAGTCCATCTTCTTTCTAGTTTGTGCTTTAACCCTACCTCCGGCGCCGGAACTGGAACCGCCGCCACTTCCTCTGCCGTGGAGCCTTCAACGAGTGGTTCAGCTGTTGCCATATTTCGATTCTCTCTCTATCTTTTGTCGTCGAGAAGAAGGAAAGGGGATTTTCTGAATTTTTTTAATTTTGGCCGAAAAGGAAGGAAAGGGGATGATGAGTGAGGTTTTGGTTAGGTTGTGGAAAATGTAATTTGTGGGTTTTGGTTTGGCCCGTTAAATTTGGGCTGAAAAGAAAATGAAAAAATAATAACATTTCTTATTCCACCCCATGCTTTTTAGCGCACCACGCGAAATTTTAAAAATGTCTTTGAAAACTGAAAAATATATTTTTGGTTCGCATTATATTAGACATGAATTACGTTGGAAGAGTTGGGTACTAATCGAAAATATAACTACAGTTTAGAACCGAAAATATATTTTCAGTTTGTGGACTACCTAAAAGGCGTATTGTCTCTTCCCTTCCCATTATAGTATCACTTTCAAAACAAAAAAAAAAAACACAAAACACACTAAAACTCTCTCAATCTCATTTTCACCAAATCAACCACATTTGCAACCCAAGTTGTTAGAAATCATCAAGCACCAGTCTCTCAAGCATCAAACCACAATCAATCAAGGAAAATCAACCACAATCAATCAACTAAGTTGTTTTTGAACTTTTTATAGTTTATTTAAAATCCACTCAAATGTGTGATTTATATTAGAAATTGAAACTTTGTAGTTTTTTATCAATATTAGAAATCATTAGAAAGGTGATGGCAATGTCATTTTCATAACCAATGGGTTTTTTATGAGCTCATTTGGGGACAAGGAAACCATTAACGTATTTCTGTAATCGCAGCAGGAACCAGAACTAACTATTTAATTTTCCTATTTCTGGGATGGATCCTACAACACTTCCCCCCGCATCTCAGGTTGGTTACTTGCTATGAGTTATACTGAAGATAAGGCGCATGCCTGCGCATACGACCCGCTCCGAGGGAACCAAGGGATAAAGTCGTTACGGATTTACATTGATCGGCTGGTGCATGAGGACATACACTTTTATTCATAAATCAACCACCATGTGACGATACCATTTGACGAGGTTGTGTTGTTTACGGGTTGGTTGGCCTGCGAGATTCGCAAGACGGTTGTTTATATGCCTGAGCGGGTTATGCGTCAATTCGAGTTCACCCGAACCATTCCTCGGGATCCTACTGTATATGCTCCTCTGACGGTGAAACGGAGTGATATGAATGCTTTGTTAATTTGTTTGATGATTTTGAGATTCATCTTTTTTCCCGATGAGGCCTGGAGCACCGTAGCACCAGACGGCTGGAGCTACGAGTACGGTTACATTATATGGCTCTTCCGGGTGTCCCATCCATTCATGGTACAGGATGCTCCATGGAATCCACCAAGTCCAGTTCATCAGAAGATCTTAAAAGAGGAGCAGTCTAGGGTAGATCATGCCAATTATGTGTTGTCTAGGTGTCATCGTATCATGGAGATTGCGCGGAATGGTGTTGATAGAGATATGTTTCCTGATGGATTCAATGTTTGAGGTGTTATGGATGCCATCATTACAGAGGCTCTGTTTTATAGAAGCCTGGGCTCGGGAGGTTCTGTTTTACAAGAGGCAGCAGAGAGACACCTCGAAGGGGACAGGCCGACTCATCATCCGTCATACCCAGTAGTATTTGATGATGTATTTGTATTTTGATTCTAACTTTTTGTTATTATATTTAGATTACACTTTTGGGTTATCCCTTTATCAACCACAAACACTTTTTATGATGTGTACTAATATACATATATATATATATATATATATATATATATATATATATATATGTGTGTATATATGTGTGTGTGTGTGTGTGTGTCTTTGTTTCTATTTTTTTTTTAGAAAGCAAAAATCAAATTCATGTTTGTGTAAAATGACCGTTAACGGCTTTCCTCGCCGATAACGGCTCTTTCACGGTGGTAGCAACGCATCGCGTCTTTCTCCTCTCCTCTCTCTCTCTCTCCTTCCCCCCTCTTTCTCCATAATCTCAGCCATGGATGTAGATGTCCTCTTCCCTGAAGCCAATGCACATTTGAAGGTAACAAATAATTCAGAAACGAAAAACACGATTGAACAAAATCGTGTGAAATCCTTTGCTTCTGTGGTTTTAAACAATGTATGTGACATTCCTTTGAGCCAATTCCCTACACCTTGCCTTAAAGGAGATAGATTAGCAATCACCATTCCTGAAGATGAGTATAAGCTTGGAGTGGAGGCTTGTAAGCACAACCTACATGGAAGAGTCATCTGGTCAAAAGGGGCGGTTCCTTTAATAGTGACGACCTTAAGAACCAAACTTTTGGAGCTCTGACCGTCTATTGGCAAATGGGGCATAACTTCTCTTGGAAAAGGTTTTTTTGAGTTTGTCTTCTCTTCGCTGGAAGATGTTTAGCGTGTCAGGTCTGTGAGTGTCTGGTCCATAGTACAGGGAGTCTTGAAGCTTTTTCCTTGGACCAAGGATTTCATTCCTTCGACCCTGAAACAAACTTCTGCACAGGTCTGGATTAGAATACATGGCCTTTCTCAGGAATATTGGCGACCAAGAATAGTATTTGCAATTGTAAATAGTATTGGAACGCCTATTTGCATGGATTCTGCTTCAAACAAGTCGGCCTTTGAAAGACCCTTTGGACATTTTGTCAGGGTATTAGTGGATTTAGATCTAACAAAGGAATCCGTTTACAAACTCTTGGTTGAAAGGGTGGGATTTGCTTTCTTTGTGGAAATAGAGTATGAAAAAGTCCATGAATTTTGCTCTTAATGCTCATGCATTGGACACAACATATCTTCTTGCAAAATAATGGAGACAGTTCTAAAGGGAGCTGGTGAAGATAGAAAGAATAAGAAAGGTGTAGACTCAAAAGGAAAAAAGGTCATTGAAGTGGTGGATACTGAAACTCCAGGTGAATGGACTGGTAAAGATCCTGAATTGGAAAAGACTAAGGAAGGTCATAACTTCAATGTGGGAGAAACCTATGACCCTAAGCACACTCATAATGTTGTGGTTACAAGCTTTGTAGTTGTTAATTATGTTAGCAGACCTTCTCCTAAAGATGAAGGACACACAGACTGTGAGTATATTGATTCGACCCAATTGGAGGAACAAGTTCCTGAGACACAACTTGATGAGACACATAAAAAACAAATTACAGATTTTCTAATGGAATCATGGGCAAACATGGCTGAAAAGGATAAGGAAGATGATAATGGCGTGGATCTTATTCAAGAAAAGGATTTCAAACTGGTTACATCTAAGAGGAGGAAAGGCAAAAAAGCTCTGACTCTTGCTCACACTAGACATTCGTCTAGTCAACCTAATTTTCATCAATGAACTGCCTCTATTGGAATATTAGAGAAGTAGCCAATAATGCTTCTAGAGTATCTCTCAAGAAGTTGATCAATAAGAATTCTCCATATTTTGTCTTCATTGCAAAACCTTGGATGAACTTTGACTCTTTCCCCAAAAGCTGGCTATCCAGGTGTGATCTAAAATTTTTTGCCTCTAATAATAGAAATAATCAATTGCCTGATTTCTGGTGTTTCTGTAAAATAAATCTGGACCCTCTCCTGGTTGACATTGATGATCAACAGGTTTCTTTTAAAATTAGTCATAATGGTACTGATTTTTGTTTCTCTGCTGTGTATGCTTCCACTAACTATATTAGTAGAAGAAGCTTGTGGTCTAAGCTTAGTAATATCACTATTCCTAATATTCCTTGGTCTTACATTGGTGACTTCAATGCTATTGTAAGTAATGAGGAGCACAGAGGCAGTCATACTCCCTCTAAGATTCCTATTTCTGATTTCTTCAACTGGACTGATAGTAATAATCTCATTCATCTTCCAACCCTAGGAAATTTTTGTACTTGGTGCAATGGTAGAAGAGGTATGCTTAGAACTGAGAAAAGATTGGATAAAACCATATGTAACTTGAACCTTTTGGACTTGTGTAAGCATGTTGTCTGCCATACTCTCCCCAAGATTAAATTTGATCACTATCCTTTACTTTATACCATAAAATTAGAGAATATTACCTTTAAATCTCAGTTCAAGTTCTTTGCTATGTGGACCTTGAAAGAGGACTGCACTAAAGTTATAGAAGAGGTTTGGAAAACCGAGGTTGTTGGTTGACCTATGTATGTCCTTGATAGAAAACTTAAGTTGCTTAAAAATAAGCTTAAAGATTGGAACAAAAGTCAATTTGGCAATATTAATTTAAATGTCAGTAATGCTGAGAATATATTAAAGGATATTCAAAGTGATATAGGTAACAATGGTTACAATGATGATTTGCAGGATAAGGAAGCCAAGGCTCAGCATGAGTTAGAGGTAGCTTTAAGGATTGAAGAGGAATTCTGGAAGGAAAAATCTAGAATTAAATGGCATGTCAAAAGTGATAGGAATGCCAGTTTCTTTCACACCTATGCCAAAATAAGATGGAAAACTAAGCTTATATCTTCTTTAGTTATTGATGATGAGGTAGTCTCTGACCAAAGTAGATTAGAGAGTCACATTGTGAACCATTTTAAGAAGCTCTTTAATAAGGATGATATTTTACAGGATAGTCAATTGCCTAACTCTGTCATTCCTAACCTGGTCACTGATCAAATTAATGATTTACTAACTAAGACTCCTAACAATGATGAGATTTATCAGGCTGTCCACCAGCTTAAGGCTGATTCTGCCCCTGGTCCTAATGGATTTGGGGGAATTTTCTACCAAAAATACTGGAACATTATAAAGACAGATGTCATAAATGTTGTCTTGCAATTCTTTAACCATGGTTGGCTTACACCTAACTTCAATGCTAATACCTTAGTGCTCATCCCTAAAGTGAAGGAAGCCTGAAGTCTTGGGCAGTATAGGCCAATTGCCTTAGCTAACTTCAAATTTAAAATCATCTCTAAGATCGTGGCAGACAGATTATCTACCATTCTCCCTAATCGTATATCTCCTGAGAAAAAAGGCTTTGTCTCTGGCAGGAACATCAGGGATGACATTTGTTTAACATCAGAAGCCATAAACATTCTGAATAACAAGAGTTTCAGTGGTAATGTGGCTTTAAAGATTAACATAGCCAAAGCTTTTGACACTCTTAGTTGGAAATTTCTTACTAACACTCTTAAATGCTTTGGTTTTAATGATAAATTTTGCCAATGGATTCATGTCATCCTCAAGTCTGCAACCATGTCTATTAGTTTCAATGGCAAGCATATTGGTTACTTCAATTGTTCCAATGCTGTGAGGTATGGAGATCCTCTCTCTCTCCTCTCTTATTTTGTAATGCTGAAGATGTTCTTAGTAGAGGCATTACCGACCTTGTGAATAACAATAGCATAAATCTTATTAAGGCTAACAAGCATACTTTGGTCCCTTCTCACACTCTTTTTGCAGATGATATCATGATTTTCTGCAGAGGGGATATCAAATCTCTAACTGCCTTTGCCGATCTCTTATAGGATTATGGAAATTCTTCTGGCCACCATTGCAATCTTTCTAAGTCTCTTATTTATGCTGGAGGAATGACACATACTAGACATAGCTTTCTGGCTAATCTGATTGGCTTCACTTGGAGTTCCAATATTTGTAGGTAAACCTAAAGCTTGTTACTTTATGTACATTGTAGATAACATAAGGCTAAAACTGGCTGCTTGGAAAGCTAAATCTTTGTCTATGGCTGGAAGAATTCAACTGGTGAAGTCAGTCATTTTGAGCATGTTGGTGCACTACATCTCAATTTATAACTGGCCTGGTAGCTTAATTAAGATGATTGAGACATGGATCAGAAACTTTGTTTGGAGTGGAAACACGAAAAAAGAAGATCGTCACTGTTGCTTGGAAAACTTGCTGCAATAGAATGAATGAAGGAGGGTTGGGAATTCACTCAATCAAATATTATAACACTGCTGCCAATATGCATCTTTGTTGTAAGTTTCTAAATCACAGCCAGAACTGGTCCAAGTTACTTAAAGCCAGAGTCAAGAGAAATGGAAAGGTCATCAAATACTCCATTAAATCATCTATCTGGAATGGTATCAAAGAAATGCATAGCACTGTGATGGAGAATTGTGTTTGGAGCATTGGAAATGGACAAAGTATTAACTTTTGGTTGGATAACTAGACAGGGGAAGCTTTAGCAAACCATTTTCAAATACCAGAAGTTTACCATCATACTCTCACTTATAATCTTAGTGATTGATGGAATGGCTTTTGGCAGCTCAGCAGTAATATTCAAATGGCCATTCCATCCTTGATGGGAATTATATCTAAATTCTTTGTCTCTGCAGATGGCTCTTGTGATCTCCTTGCTTGGAAGAACTCAGCAAGTGGCATTCTTACTCTGAAGGAAGCTTACAATAATGTCACTAATCCTTGCCCTAATACTTTTTGGAAGTCATTTCCTTGGGATAGAGACACTCCTCCTTCCCACTCATTGCTAGTTTGGAGATTCATACACAATAAGCTTCCAACTGATGAGGATTTACACATTTGAGGCTTTACTTTCCCTTCTATTTGGAGCCTGTGCTTTTCTTGTGGGGAAACTTCAGCTCACCTTCTGTTTGACTGTAACTTCATTGCTAATATCTGGAAATGGTTTTCTAGCTGCCTGAACCTGAACTTTATAATCAAGAATATGGAAGATTCTAGAAAGGCTTTATCTATTAACTGGTCCCCTCAAGCCAAGGCTGTAATAAATGCTAGTATTGTTGGGATATTCCATCAGGTCTGGAATGCTAGAAATTGGACAAGGTTGGAAGAGGACATAATATCTTGGAAGTCTTGCATTTCAATTATCAAAGCTCTTGCAAAAACTGTGGGAAATGCTACCAAGAGAGCTTCCAATAGTTATATTTCAAGTTTCTCTCTTTTAAAGCAATTTGACATTACAATTCACTCAACTGCCAACACTAGGACTATGGATGTCATTTGGTCTCCTCCATTAATGGGATGGCTAAAATGCAATGTTGATGGTGCTGCTACTGGTAATCCCTGCGCATCGGCCTATGGTGGGATTTTTAGAGATCACACTGCCAAGCACATTGTCAGCTTCAGCTCCTTCCTTCATGATGAAGCTTCTGAATCTACTGAGCTTATTGCAGTCATCATGGCCATTGAATTGGCTAAATAGAAGAACTTTGATAAAATTTGGATTGAATCGGATTGTAGTTTTGTTGTTAATTCTTGCAATAACCATGCTTTAGTGCCTTGGAAGCTCCGGTCTCGTTGGCTCTCGTGTTGGGGTTACGTATTAAAGATTGATTTTAGAATATCCCATAACTTTAGGGAAGCCAATTTTTGTGCGGACACATTGGCTAGCATTAGTCTAAAAACCAAAACTACAATTTACTATAATTTTGTTCATGAGGATATCATTAGAGATTACTTGTTAGACAAGTCGGGTACCCCTAGGCTTATAATTTGTCATTAAGGGATCTTGGTTTGGTCCCCCTTGTGTTGTTTTGTTTTCTCTCTTTTAATGATATCCTTTCTTTATTTTGCTTAAAAAATATATTTTTTTTGAGAGGGTTTTGAGTGAAGAGACAAATGAAGCGTTTGCATAAGGGAAGAGGAGTGATTAGACGTTTGCTTTTTCCAAAACATAAAAGGAGAAAAAAAAACATTTGTTTGAAACCAGAAAGAGATATTGGTTGAATAAAAGTTGAAGTAGAGAGAAAGTTTGGTGAGAAGTTGTCTTGAAAAGAGGAATCAGGTTAGTTTTGAATCATTGTACAAACTTAGTTGAGAAAAAGTTGTTTTAGACAAAAATTAACTCTAAAATGATGAGATATTGGATGAAGAGGAAATGGTAAAAAAAGAGTTTTTCATAATATTGTGTTTTTTTATATTATAGATATTTTACTTGACTAATTCCCGTGAATTTTCACTTTCAAGTAAAGAGGGTTTTTCTAATAAAAAATTGTGTGATTTTATACTCCTTTATTCTCTTTATTTTTCTTTTACTTATTGTTAATTTTAAATTTAGAGAAAAGAGAAATTATGTACTCAGTACCAACCCATTGAATTCTATGAAAAATTTATACATAATTGTTTATAAAATATTTTGATTTTTGTATGTGCTTTGTTTACTTTGATATGTGATCACAGTAAAAATCAATTTTTCTCAATTTTAATATATAATTGTTGTTATATTACAATATTGTTATTAGTAAGTAAATTAACATTTTATACAATTGTTGCAGATGAAAATTTCACAAATTGTAGATAAGTACTCTACAAATTAATAATTATTTCAACCTTTATTATATCATTACCAGTACAATACATCCAAAATATTTTAAGTGTTATAAACAAATAAATATTTTAAAGACAGAAATAATCTCATGCACAAGAGGAGTGGAGTATAGTTAGGCAACATTGTACATTGGATTTGGGAGTTTGAATGCCCTTCTAGGACTTGGAGCCCCCTCAATGCTACTAAATTGGTCCCCAAGAATGCCCCAAATGCGATAACCATCATTCCTAACAAGCTCTTTTCTCACATCAGACTTGTACTTTTGCACTGATACAAATTCATCTGCCACACCTCTGCAAGAGAAAAATATTTAGTAAATAAAAAAGTGAAAAAGAAATAAAAGTTTAACAAAACATCATAAAGAGATAAACTATTGTACTTACCTAAAGAAAATTCTAGTCCAACCATAGTAACCAACATTGACAAGGTTGTCAATTGTGGCTGATCTCAGATGTTCCCTCCTTGCAGTGATTAAAATTATTTGAATACCTTTTGATTTAAGTTCATTAAATAGCTTCAATGAATAATCAAAAGCTGGTGCTTTGCCCTTTCTCATCCATTCTTCAAGAGATGTCACATTCAATTTATTTCCCCTATAATCAATAAAAAGATCATCATCATAATTCTATAATATTATTAGTAATCACAAATAACTTAAAGAGTTGGCCGTTGGAATTCTATTAGGTACAAACCACTCGGGTGTTTGAGTAAATTCATATAGAGATTTGCGCTGACTATAAACTGAATCTCTGTAAGTGGACGGAAGAATTGATTCTCTTGAATTAGTTGGTGAAGAATGGACGGTAGAATTGATTCTCTTGAATTAGTTGGTGAAAAAAGTATTTAGATAGAATCACCATAGAGCTAATTGACGGTTCAATTAAACTCAGATCGTATAGTTAAATTTAACGGTGGCAAACGAGCATACTTGTCCCGAAAAAAGAAACAGAACCAAACGAACATAGTTAAGGGTGT
The DNA here is from genome assembly GCF_029867415.1 of Vicia villosa. NCBI lineage: Eukaryota > Viridiplantae > Streptophyta > Magnoliopsida > Fabales > Fabaceae > Vicia > Vicia villosa. Next base: position 32,411 of record NW_026705095.1, on the reverse strand, counting down.
TGACTTAAAACTTCGATTTGTCTCGCGGGAAATGAGGGTGAGGCAAGCATGGTTTTGGCTAATATGCATAAGGATTTTACTTATGCACCATGCATAAGCCTACATAAGCCATTGGATTATGTTTTTAATCCAGTATTGAGTATTGAGTATTGAGTGGTGAGTATTGAGTATTGAGTAATAAAAATTGATGTCTAGAATTTGATCCAATGATCCAAGGGTCCATAATAATCTATGCATGGTGCATAGATTTTTATCTATGCACGGTAACTGCACCCGGCAAGCATGTGGGTTTTAAGTCGTAGAAAAACGGAGCAACGCGGAGCAAACATATTAAAGAGTGTTGATCTAAAACATTAGTTCGTCCTGCAATTAAAACACAAACATATTCGACATGGCGAATCTTTTACCGTCCTTAATTAAATTCAAAGAGACATGAATCATCTCATTATCGGGTTCTCCATATAATTATTTAATTTGAACTAAACAAATACCACATTATTAAAGAATGAAATTAAGAATTTACCCATATTGATTGTTCTTGTAGTAAGGAAGAGTTGAAAGAAGAGTCTCATCAATATCAAAAATCCAAGCATCCTTTCCATCATTCTTCAAATTACAATTTGTGCTAACATGAACCAAACACTCTTGAGTTGCTCTTTCCGAATCAACTTTATATTGTGTAGACCTCATATACTTTCCAATATATTCAATGCATTCTCCAGGCACAACTTCAAAATCTCTAATGTTGCGCAATTCAACATTCATTCTCCAACTTTCACAATAATTCTTCAAACTAATGTTCAACCCATTACGTGATAGCTTCAATATGTTCCAATCTGCACTTACTAATGGAACTAAAAGACATATGAAAACAAAACACCAGCTAATTGATTTTCTCATTTTTTTCCTTCTTTGATGAAATGGAATGCAAGCAAACATAGGTAGTAGTTATAGGTTTATTATTGGAAATAATGGAACCAACTACTTAATTTTGCGTATTTGATTAATAATAAATGTCACATGGATCTTATAGATAGATACAATCTACAAACATTGACATGCACCACACTCACATGTTGCATAGTTGGCAAAATACTGGAAACCATAGAAATGTCAAGTGTCAATTATGAGGAGAAACCGGAAACGTGTCTACATGATTTCACATTTGACAATTGGGGTTTATCACTTGAATAACTATAAATTATTGCTAGTAAATTGCATTGTTTTGTTTAATTGTATATAAAATATAATACTCGTCTTTCTTGAGGTATACTTGAACATTATATGCGACTATATTCAAATTTCCGATAAACACCCCAACATTTGTATTTGTTAGAGAATTTAACCCACCTTGTCTACACATAACTTATCAGAAAAAAGAAGCCATATGTCACCTCTAATGTATAGACTATATTAATGTATGAGCCTCAAGAAGAAATAAGTCCGGTGAAAGGGAGATAAAAATATGCATAAGAAAATACTAGAAAAATACGTAAAATTGAATAGTAAAAAAAATTAATGAAAATATTTAATTATTTCAAGACTTTTTCATTGAAAATCTATCAATAATATTAATTATATTGAAAATAATATTATGTGAGACAAAAGACAATGACAGCTAAAATAAATGATTTTAGGCAACAAAATAATCGGCTAAACCGTGTAAATAAATCTACACCGAGCAAGAAGAAGATAAAAGACAAGTACATACATTATTTATTTATCCAGTTTGATCAAGTCAATCTATTCTGGAGAGATAACAACTCTCTGATTCATTATACTTCTAAAAATTGTTACATTATATTACAAATGAGTTATAAGAAAATAGTCACTTGAGTTCCCAAAACAAAACATATTGTTTGCCCTATATATCTTCAATCTTTCTAGCTCTCTATATATGCACCAACAAACCCAAAGTGTATAGAAGTGTTTCATTACTTCCTTAGATATCTCCAAAGTTTCCTCAATTTTCAAGAACTCCAAGGAGTTTCTATTATCGCCTATCTAACTAAGGTTACCACATATTTCCTCTGTCTGTTTTTCTTGTTAAACAAAAGTGATAGAGATGCATTTTTATAATTGTTGAACATCCGGACACCACTAGACTCACAAGACTTCCTCCTCCACTAACTTTTAGCCGACTTGTTGGATTGCCGCTCCATAACTTTGGCGCCTTCGTCGACTTTCCAGGTGCCTTTTGCAATCTTGATTTTTGAAAATATTGAAACATGTTTTCATTCTCTTTAAGACTTCAGCTTGTAAGACAAACTTTCACAAATCTCCACCTTGACTCAATGCTAATGGTGAAGTCAATTTAACCATCTTCCACCTTGTTGCTCTCTTAAATTTGAAATCATTATTCAATAACCTTGATCAAGCCCAAACTACACTTAAATCTTGATCTTTTCACTTGCATCCATTATCAAGCCATCTTTTTCTACTTTGGTAGTTTATTAAAACAACAAGTATGCTTCTTCAACCTTCTATGCTTCTCTTTGCTTTCGAATGCCTCCTTGAAGGTCCTTATTTCTGAGTTTTTAACCCTTAAGTCACATTCAAAGCATAACAACCAAGTCTGTCATAACTTTGTCCCTTAGCTTCTTCTTTACCTTATCACGAGTCAAATGTCAATTAGAGATCTTTGTAAGATTCCCCTCACTATAACTAGTATCTCTATCCGGAATCTCCACTTAAAACTAAGTCTTATCCGCCATAGATTTTAATATCGCCCTCTTTAGGCTTTTACTATTCATCCCCTTACAGACCTTATTAAAATTAATCCATTTGCTTATGATGAACTTTGATTCTCCAAATTCCATTTCTCATAGCTTATAACCCTTTCCACCTTTTTGTTGGAACAAAATTAGTTTGTACCATATCTCTAAAGTTTTGATGATAACAAAGTATTTAAATAACAATAGGGTATACTAATATATGTTCAAGTGTGCATGACCATAGACTAAAATTTCATATACAAACTTAGTACTGATACTGATAATGAACATTTAAAGATAAGCTAAAAGATCCAAAATCTAAAATATCAGAACCTGAGAATCAAACTCTAAAGAATCCGACTATAAAGGAGGACAACTTCTAAAGACCAGACTCTTAAGAAAGTCATCATCACAAGGATCAAGAAGACTTTGATAGGTTACTATCAGACTCAGTGTTCATTTTGTCTTTTTTTGATCACGTGTAGATCTAAGCTAAAATCTGCTCTGACAGATGGGATGCAACAAATAGTTCATTTTCTAGCAAAGAGAATTCAAAAGTCTTTCAACAGTATTAATCATATCAAGTAACATTCCATCATCTATGATCAAGTTTCTCCAAGACTCACTTATGCAAGCTCTTTTTTCAATGACTCTTTTTGTCTCTCTATATAAGGAGCTTAAGACTTTAAGAAAGATAACTAATCCTTAATAATAAAAAGAGTTGTTACTGTGTCAAAGCAAAAACAAAAGTTTAACTTATAATTTCTTAACATTTGAGATGTATTTTGTTTACACCTATGATTATATATCAAGTGTAATATTTAAACAATCATTCATCTGATTAGAAGTCTCTTGCTTGTATGCTTGAGCATCTGAAGTCTCTTGCTCGTGTGCTTGAGCATTAGAAGTATCTTACTCGTGTGTTTGAGAATTGGAAGTCTCTTGTTTGTGTGCTTGAGCAATTGTAATCAATAATGATTATAGTGAAATCACTTAGAAGTACAAGGGGACTATACTACTCTTGTTTTGTAGAAGGAACCACGATTAAACTTCTTGTGTCTCTCTTTTGTTTAATCTTTACCTCTGAACTTGTTTTAATCCACTACAAACATTTGACTTTGTGTTCAGAATATGATAAGAGTGTTTTACAAAAGAAAGAAAAAGGTAACGCAATTCAACCGCCTTCTTGTGTTTTTCTCACCTTCAGTTGGCATTATAACAAGGTTTATGCTCTAAGCACTTAACAATGGTCCATAAAAGATACTGAGAGAAAAACATGTAAGTTGGTGATGAATTTGTTGTTAGTACTAGTAACTATATTGTGAACTATAATTATAGTACTGTTGAGAAGAACAATTATACTTCAAAACCTCCAACCTTCAGTGGAGATTCTATTGAGTTTAAATGGTGGAAAAGTAAGATGTACACTCACATCATAAACATTGATGATGAGTTGTGGTTCATTCTTGAAGATGACATTACTATTTCAATTGATGGACTAGGAATGGTTGTTGATTGAAAAAATCTCACAATTCAAAAGTCACAAAGTGCATGGTATTTTGGTAGATGCTCTACCTCACTCTGAGTACCTGAAGATATTTGAAAAATCTATTGTAAAAAACATTTATGAATCTTTGAGTGATACCCATGAAGGGAATCAGCAGGTGAAAGAGGAAATGGCACTTTTGGTCCAACAGTATAACTGTTTAGAAGGATGGAAGATGAAAATATTAAAACCATGTTCTCAAGGTTTCAAGTTCTGGTATATGGATTTCAAGTTCAGAACAAAAGCTATACAACTTTTGATCATGTCAATAAGATTCTTAGGAGTATTCCTATCAATATAGACTAAAGGTGGGAGACATCCAAGAAACTAAGGATTTGAACAAAATAAGTCTTGAAAGTTTAATAAGTAATCTCCAGAGTCATGATATGGATCTCGTAGAAGATGAATCTGCAAAGAAATCTAAGTCTATTGTCTTGAAGTTTGTTGGTTAATATGTTAAATCTCCTCGAGTTTTGGAACCTAAAGAAGTTGCTTCTACAAAAGGTTATAAAGAAGGATCATATGATGAAGAGATGGAGTTTTTATTCAAGAGGTTTCAGTATATAGCTAAAAAGAACATAAGGTCCCTAGGAAGAAGTACTGTATTTAGGAGATCAAGTTTCAGAGACAAAAAAGATTACCAGAAGGGATGCTTCAACTGTAGGAGGCATGGTCACTTTATTGCTGACTGCCTAGAGTTGCAGAAGGACGAGTGAAAGAAGAGAAGCTACTAGAAGGACAACTTCATAAACAAAGTCAAGAGGAGTCTCATGAAAACATCGGATGAACTTGACAAAGAAGAAGAAGCTGATAAAGATGATGAAGAAACCAATTTAGCTCTAATGGCACTAACATCCACACACAATCTGACTTAGAATATGGTTCAGATTTTGAAGAAGAAGATGATGAGGTATTTTGTGAACTATCTCGTTATGGTTTAGTTACTCTTATTCAAGAACTTATGAGCTAAAGTAAAAAAGATTTGCAAATTAGGAATGGATTTTAGAAAGAAGTCATATCGCTAAAGTAAAAAAGATGTTTGATAATTCTCTAGACGAGCATGAAATTGCTCTTTAGGAAATTTTCATAAATGGATTTGATAGGACAGAGCTTGCATCTATGATTTATGGTGTAAGCAAGAGAAAAGGAAAAGGCATTGGTTATTCACAAAAACCTTTCAATCCAAGGTTTAGAAATGTGGATAAACCAATAAAACCTTCTTGTTCAAGCTCTGCGAAAAAAGGACTATATTCCCACTTTGTACATGTTGTTGACAAAGCAAAGGTTTTTAACCAGTCAGAACCAAAGACTGTAAAGTCCAATTAAGGTTCTGAATAATTCAAAATCTAGTACTTCAAAGTCAAATATTGCGAATAAACCAAAACCAAAGGCTCTAGAGTCAAAAGTTTTGAACAGACTAGAACTTAAGACATCAGAATCTAAGGATCTGAAAGATTCACAACCAAAGGCTAAGATACGAAACTTTTAAATCAAGAGTAATGATCCAAAACCCTACTACATGAAAGCTAATGTACAAAATAGGAAAAATCCTTTCAGAACTAACCCCAAAAGGACCCAAACGATTATGTGTACCTAAATTTAAAATTATTTTTGCATCATATATGTTTCGAGGGAGAAGCAAAGCAATAGTCCATGTACCTGGACAGTGGCTGCTCACAATATATGACAGAAGAAGGACATTTGTTCTAAAACCTAACTCTAAAAGAGGGAAGAACTGTGGGGTTTATAGAAAACAAAAAAGGAAGGATCATTGGTACAAGCACTATTGGTAATTTTTATATTTAAATTAATAATGTTTGGTTAGTAGATAGACTGAAACATAACCTAGTGAGCATTAGTCAATTTTGTAACAATGGTTATGAAGTAGGGTTTAATAAGAACAATTGTAGTCATGAATGAGTCTGATAAGTGCATAATGTTCAAAGGTAGGATAAAATGCAATGTCTAATAAAATAATTTTTATGAATTGACTTATCAGAAGGTACTTTGTCTTCTATCAATGAGTTATGAAAAATGAATTTGGCACAGAAGGTTAGGTCATGTTAACTGGAGATTAATCTCTAAACTTAGTAAGTTAAAACTTGTCAAAAGTTTGCCAAAACTTAACAATCACTCATATGCTCTTTGTTGAGCATGCCAAGTAGGGAGAATTAATAAAACCTCTTTTAAATAATGGTGAATAGAGAGACAGGTTGAGTGCTGGTAATTGAAGAACTGATCTGACTAAGTTAAAAGCAAATAAGGAAACAAACTTCTCGATCAACAAAACCAAGTGACATTCATGTGGTAAGATTTGTAATTTAATTTTGACAAAGTTTCATTGTGCATACACGATAGTTAAGGACAAGCAACGATTCAAGTTTGGGATTATGGTGACATGCTATTAGTGCACGTCATCTAGAAAGAAAAATTGTCAAATTCTGATAAGAATTGAGCAAGTTAGAAGCAAAAGCACGTTGTTCACTACAGGAATTTGCGCCACGTTTCAAGCTAACGTGCCCGCATTGGAGAGATGATGTTGCAACACGGCCGCGTTGAAAGGCAACGCAACCGCGTTGTACCTTTTCACTGATACGCTTTTCCCACTATTTTATAAAGAAAAAGGGGAGAGATTTTAGGTGTTCGACTACCAAGATCTGAAAGTGACGTGTTGCACGATTTTAGAGCTTTTGAAGACCATTGAAGCCATTGGAGAGCTTATTCTCCTAGGTTAGGTCAAATTTCATGATGAACCTATTTTTTCTTGATTAAGACAAATAATCGGATGATGTTAATGTCATTGTTCTGACTTATTGTTATTATTCAATTAATGTTTATGCTCATTGCCTTTCAATTGTTATGGCTTTTGAATTGATTAGAAATTGTGACTAAGGGACTAACGAGCTTTGTTTCCTAATCTGGAGGGACAATTGGTCTAAGGTATCAGAGTGTTGACGCCTAGGTTAATGAGTTATACGAAAAGGAATTGGGTATAGTGGCAAAGTTAGCATGTTGTTAGGAGTAAATTAATGGTAAATTCATGTGTTAATATAAGTGATTTCTTCTCTAAACCAATGCAAATTATGATAGATCCATAGGTTTTTAGTAAGAATTGAACGGAAAAGGTTCAGTTCATGTGTAAAGCAAATCGAATCACTTGTGGGTGTTATTGTTGCAGGTTTAGAGCTGAATTGAAGCTTGAGAAGAACATGAGGAGGAAAGAGAGCTGGAAGTCTCAAAGGCAGAAGAAAAAGATGGAAAGTGCAAAGGGCGCGCCGCGAGAGTTTCTAGAGCGCGCCGCGAAAATATCTCTGTTTTGAAGCGCGCCGCGCCAGTCCGATGCCGCGCCGCGGCCTCGGCGTTAAAAGCCCAAAACTTCTATTTAAAAGCCCTAGCTTCCAAGAGAAAAAGAACTTTTTGTGAAGAGCGAAATTAGGAGAGCAATCTGAAGGTGCAGCCACAATCATCAATTGAAGACCAATTCTCTATCAAGCGAAGACATTCCTTTGATGAAGATGAATTCTCCCATTAATCTCTGTGTGTTCTTCATGTCTATGGAGAGCTAAACCCCTTTTGTTGAATCTAAGGTAGTAGTTAACCTATGAATATACAATACCATTAATTAATTCCTGTGAACAATTGTTTGAATTCATTATCAATAAGTAATCTTGTTTTTATTCTTAAATTATCGTTGAATCTTTGATCGAAAGAAAGGATTTAACTTTTGCCCTAGGTTACTATATTGATTCAATTGCAATTTGCAGAGATGGAATTGTAATTGGATTTTCATAATTATCGTTCTTAATTACTATTATCGTTATTGATATTTGGAGAGATCGAATCTCATACCGGTAAAAGCTTTCTAATTTGATTTGCAGACATGAAATCTTATTTGAGGATAAGTGAAGATAATGATTCAAAAGATTGTTCAATTGTGAATTAATTGATAATTGTATAGGAATAGGTTGATGAACCCTAAGGTTCAACATATTTCTCTAATCGTTAACAACAGTTCATTACTCGCTTTTAATTTATTGTTTACTTTTGATATTATTAGAATCATAAAACAAACCAACTCAATTTTCCTAACTCAAAATAAACAACTATAGAACGGCAGTGATATTAACCAATCCCTGTGGATACGATATATTACCGAAAATATTTACCCACAAATACTTTCAACAAATTGGCGCCGTTGCCGGGGATTGGTGTCAATATTGCACGCATTGCAATAGTTTTTTATTTTGAGTTATTTCCTCATTTTTAGTTATATTATTTTTAGTTGTTTACTTATTTTTTAGATTTTTTGTTTAATTACTTAATTTTAGATTTTTTGTTTAGTTCCTTAATTTTAGATTTTTAGTTTAGTTCCTTTATTTTAGAATTTTTGTTTAGTTCCTAAATTTTAGATTTTTAGTTTAGTTCCCTTATTTTAGATTTTTAGTTAATTACCTTATTTTAGATTTTGTTATTGCAATAGTCTTTTAATTTTGATTTTTGTATAATTTTTTCTATCTTGTTATTTCACTTGTTTGCTAGTTTTGTAGATGTTTGTTTGTCAGAATGTTTGACCCAAATACAAATGACGCGATTCATGCTCAAAACGAGATCCTTTTTCAACAAATGGAGTATCTCTTTCAAAGTGTGTCACAGTTCACACCTCAAGTTAGCGAGTTTCATGATATCGGATGGGGCATACCGGAAGGTGCGATGGAGTATCAGATGGCTAACCATGAATACCAACAACAAGGGCTTTCACACTATAATCAAGGTTATCAAAGAGGACCCACTGAGTTAGAGGAAACCATGAATCAATTCATGCAATTCTCTTTAACCATTCAACAAAACCGGGAAACGCAAGATATTCAACTTACCAAATTCTTTGCCGAGCAAAACGTAAGTCAGGCCTCAACTTTTCAAAACCCTATGACTTGTGTAGAAACCTGCAATGCTACTTCTATAAGGAGTGTAAAAGTGGTTGATGAGGAAGTTGGAAACAATGATGTTGGAAAGAAGAGAGTGGAGGAGGAAATTGATGACAAGGAATATGTTGTTGAAAAGGATAATATAGAGTATGTAAATATCAAGAAAAATATAGAAGTTGAGTATGAGCTTTCAATGAAGCTACCTTATCCAAGACCTCCTAAAAAAGGAGATGATGTGTTTGTTGAAGGAACAAAAAAGGAGGATATAATCAAAGAAGTCGTGAATGAGTTAGAAACGTCAAAAGTTGAAACTTTTTCAAAAGAGAATATGGTGGACTTAGAGTTGAAGAAGAGTAGTAATGCAAAGGAGCATAAACTCTCATTGGAATTACTCCCTCTACAAGTTCCTAATAAAGAAGGGAATGAGAGTCACCACTTTCGGCCAATGGATATGTTTAGCCGTTTGCAAATCACCATCCCATTTTTAGAAGGTTTAGAGGTAAAGCCAAAACGTGTCAAATTCATCAAGGATAGGTTTTCACCGAAGAAGAAATTAACGGATAAGGAGGTTATCTCTCTTGAGGAGAGGAAAAAACAAATGAAGGAAGAGAGATCGCGAGTTGAACTGGTAAGAATTAAGGATGAAGAAACCAAACAAGAAAACATGAAATACTTTTGGGGTTTCACATTGGTAAGAAAAGTACCAAGGAAACGAGACAATGGTTGATGATTCAACCATGAACCGTCGAGCCATGCGACGTTAAACGAAGCGCTTCGTGGGAGGCAAACCACGCTTCTAATGTTTTATTTTGTTTTGTTTATTTTTATTTCAGGAAATAATAAGGGAACCTTTCTGGTGAAAGCTAGGAAGAGGCAATTGATATTGCAATACCCTCTGTGAGTCAACCCTCTCGGGCTTGTTACGAAACATTGAGGTCAATGTTTAGTTCAAGTTTGAGGGTGGATTTACTCTTTTGCATTTTTCAATTTTATGCTTTTATTTTTGTCATTTTATCCCTAGTAGAAAGAGTAGTTCCACAACATAATGAAAACCTCAAGCAAAGCACCAACAATGGAGCAACATGCGTGAAAGTGGTAGTGAGGGAAAATTTCGAAATTTTTGAGATTTTTTCTTTCTTTTTCAATAAGTAACAAAGCAGGTATGAATTTTCAAACTCAAACTCTTAATGTGTGCAATGAAACTTAAGGTGTTAGTAAATACTGTCAGAAGTTCTTTATGGTACATTGTTTATTGGATCAGCTTAGCCTTAACCATTGTGAGGAAAGCTTTCCATTGTTTACTATATGCAGGAGACCATCAATTATTTTGACGTGTTTGTATCATGCTAAACCGGGTGTTGCATCGTCTGTGGAAATCTGGGAAAGTGATTTAGGCAATTGTTGAATCTGAGAGTTCTTTTAGCCTATTCTAAACATGCAACTTAATTTCTTCTGTGAGAGTGTGATCTTTTGCTAACCATTCTTTGAGCCTGAGGTCAAGATAAGCATCATAATATGCACCAAGGAAAATACCTGGTGAGTTTTGATCTCAATAAAGAGTTTTGTTCTGGATCATCAACCATAAAATTTGGTGATGTGTTTTCTCTTTGACCCTTTTTAGAAAGTAGGGGAGCATTCATATAATCTGAATACAGGTTGATCTCCAAGTTGGGGAGAGTCACATTCAAAAGAAGAGTAAGTACTTATGGTAATCGGTGAAAGATAAAAAAAAAAGTCGTAGCTTGAAGAAAAAAAAGAGAAGTAACAACGTTTGAATATAACGATTGTTGAAAAAAAGTGAAAAAGAAGAATCAAGCTACGAATGAATGAAAGAAAAGATGGACAGGTAAAAGAATTAGAGTTTTAGAGAAAAAGAAATAAGTTATGAATTGGATGCTTCCCTAGAGTAGGAACAACCCTTGATTATCTTCTTTTCTTTGAATCTAAACCACATTACAACCATAGAAAGACCTTCTGATTCTCAGATTCCACAGTACTTGATGCTAGCAATTTGGTGAACGTATGATATGGATTTTTGTTGATTTAATTGTTTGGATGAGTGTTTAACCCCTCTTTGAGTCATCATATTTTCTGATAAGAGTGATTAGTGCTGGTTCAAGCAATTGTGTAGTGTTTTGAACTTCTGGAGGTAATTTGCTTTCAAAGTTTGTTTCATGTGTATATTCTGAGTTTGCAGGTAGAAGAGGAGTATTTGACTTAGTTACTGGATGGAACCACTTGAGAAAAACTTTTTGAAAAACTTGTTACATGATTGTCGGTAAACTTTGCTGGAGGTAAGTAATTTTGTTTAGGGACAAACAAAACTCTAAGTTGGGGAGAGTTTGTTAGGAGTAAATTAATGGTAAATTCATGTGTTAATATAAGTGATTTCTTCTCTAAACCAATGCAAATTATGATAGATCCATAGGTTTTTAGTAAGAATTGAACGGAAAAGGTTCAGTTCATGTGTAAAGCAAATCGAATCACTTGTGGGTGTTATTGTTGCAGGTTTATAGCTGAATTGAAGCTTGAGAAGAACATGAGGAGGAAAGAGAGCTGGAAGTCTCAAAGGCAGAAGAAAAAGATGGAAAGTGCAAAGGGCGCGCCGCGAGAGTTTCTAGAGCGCGCCGCGAAAATATCTCTGTTTTGAAGCGCGCCGCGCCAGTCCGATGCCGCGCCGCGGCCTCGGCGTTAAAAGCCCAAAACTTCTATTTAAAAGCCCTAGCTTCCAAGAGAAAAAGAACTTTTTGTGAAGAGCGAAATTAGGAGAGCAATCTGAAGGTGCAGCCACAATCATCAATTGAAGACCAATTCTCTATCAAGCGAAGACATTCCTTTGATGAAGATGAATTCTCCCATTAATCTCTGTGTGTTCTTCATGTCTATGGAGAGCTAAACCCCTTTTGTTGAATCTAAGGTAGTAGTTAACCTATGAATATACAATACCATTAATTAATTCCTGTGAACAATTGTTTGAATTCATTATCAATAAGTAATCTTGTTTTTATTCTTAAATTATCGTTGAATCTTTGATCGAAAGAAAGGATTTAACTTTTGCCCTAGGTTACTATATTGATTCAATTGCAATTTGCAGAGATGGAATTGTAATTGGATTTTCATAATTATCGTTCTTAATTACTATTATCGTTATTGATATTTGGAGAGATCGAATCTCATACCGGTAAAAGCTTTCTAATTTGATTTGCAGACATGAAATCTTATTTGAGGATAAGTGAAGATAATGATTCAAAAGATTGTTCAATTGTGAATTAATTGATAATTGTATAGGAATAGGTTGATGAACCCTAAGGTTCAACATATTTCTCTAATCGTTAACAACAGTTCATTACTCGCTTTTAATTTATTGTTTACTTTTGATATTATTAGAATCATAAAACAAACCAACTCAATTTTCCTAACTCAAAATAAACAACTATAGAACGGCAGTGATATTAACCAATCCCTGTGGATACGATATATTACCGAAAATATTTACCCACAAATACTTTCAACAAATTGGCGCCGTTGCCGGGGATTGGTGTCAATATTGCACGCATTGCAATAGTTTTTTATTTTGAGTTATTTCCTCATTTTTAGTTATATTATTTTTAGTTGTTTACTTATTTTTTAGATTTTTTGTTTAATTACTTAATTTTAGATTTTTTGTTTAGTTCCTTAATTTTAGATTTTTAGTTTAGTTCCTTTATTTTAGAATTTTTGTTTAGTTCCTAAATTTTAGATTTTTAGTTTAGTTCCCTTATTTTAGATTTTTAGTTAATTACCTTATTTTAGATTTTGTTATTGCAATAGTCTTTTAATTTTGATTTTTGTATAATTTTTTCTATCTTGTTATTTCACTTGTTTGCTAGTTTTGTAGATGTTTGTTTGTCAGAATGTTTGACCCAAATACAAATGACGCGATTCATGCTCAAAACGAGATCCTTTTTCAACAAATGGAGTATCTCTTTCAAAGTGTGTCACAGTTCACACCTCAAGTTAGTGAGTTTCATGATATCGGATGGGGCATACCGGAAGGTGCGATGGAGTATCAGATGGCTAACCATGAATACCAACAACAAGGGCTTTCACACTATAATCAAGGTTATCAAAGAGGACCCACTGAGTTAGAGGAAACCATGAATCAATTCATGCAATTCTCTTTAACCATTCAACAAAACCGGGAAACGCAAGATATTCAACTTACCAAATTCTTCGCCGAGCAAAACGTAAGTCAGGCCTCAACTTTTCAAAACCCTATGACTTGTGTAGAAACCTGCAATGCTACTTCTATAAGGAGTGTAAAAGTGGTTGATGAGGAAGTTGGAAACAATGATGTTGGAAAGAAGAGAGTGGAGGAGGAAATTGATGACAAGGAATATGTTGTTGAAAAGGATAATATAGAGTATGTAAATATCAAGAAAAATATAGAAGTTGAGTATGAGCTTTCAATGAAGCTACCTTATCCAAGACCTCCTAAAAAAGGAGATGATGTGTTTGTTGAAGGAACAAAAAAGGAGGATATAATCAAAGAAGTCGTGAATGAGTTAGAAACGTCAAAAGTTGAAACTTTTTCAAAAGAGAATATGGTGGACTTAGAGTTGAAGAAGAGTAGTAATGCAAAGGAGCATAAACTCTCATTGGAATTACTCCCTCTACAAGTTCCTAATAAAGAAGGGAATGAGAGTCACCACTTTCGGCCAATGGATATGTTTAGCCGTTTGCAAATCACCATCCCATTTTTAGAAGGTTTAGAGGTAAAGCCAAAACGTGTCAAATTCATCAAGGATAGGTTTTCACCGAAGAAGAAATTAACGGATAAGGAGGTTATCTCTCTTGAGGAGAGGAAAAAACAAATGAAGGAAGAGAGATCGCGAGTTGAACTGGTAAGAATTAAGGATGAAGAAACCAAACAAGAAAACATGAAATACTTTTGGGGTTTCACATTGGTAAGAAAAGTACCAAGGAAACGAGACAATGGTTGATGATTCAACCATGAACCGTCGAGCCATGCGACGTTAAACGAAGCGCTTCGTGGGAGGCAAACCACGCTTCTAATGTTTTATTTTGTTTTGTTTATTTTTATTTCAGGAAATAATAAGGGAACCTTTCTGGTGAAAGCTAGGAAGAGGCAATTGATATTGCAATACCCTCTGTGAGTCAACCCTCTCGGGCTTGTTACGAAACATTGAGGTCAATGTTTAGTCAAGTTTGGGGGTGGATTTACTCTTTTGCATTTTTCAATTTTATGCTTTTATTTTTGTCATTTTATCCCTAGTAGAAAGAGTAGTTCCACAACATAATGAAAACCTCAAGCAAAGCACCAACAATGGAGCAACATGCGTGAAAGTGGTAGTGAGGGAAAATTTCGAAATTTTTGAGATTTTTTCTTTCTTTTTCAATAAGTAACAAAGCAGGTATGAATTTTCAAACTCAAACTCTTAATGTGTGCAATGAAACTTAAGGTGTTAGTAAATACTGTCAGAAGTTCTTTATGGTACATTGTTTATTGGATCAGCTTAGCCTTAACCATTGTGAGGAAAGCTTTCCATTGTTTACTATATGCAGGAGACCATCAATTATTTTGACGTGTTTGTATCATGCTAAACCGGGTGTTGCATCGTCTGTGGAAATCTGGGAAAGTGATTTAGGCAATTGTTGAATCTGAGAGTTCTTTTAGCCTATTCTAAACATGCAACTTAATTTCTTCTGTGAGAGTGTGATCTTTTGCTAACCATTCTTTGAGCCTGAGGTCAAGATAAGCATCATAATATGCACCAAGGAAAATACCTGGTGAGTTTTGATCTCAATAAAGAGTTTTGTTCTGGATCATCAACCATAAAATTTGGTGATGTGTTTTCTCTTTGACCCTTTTTAGAAAGTAGGGGAGCATTCATATAATCTGAATACAGGTTGATCTCCAAGTTGGGGAGAGTCACATTCAAAAGAAGAGTAAGTACTTATGGTAATCGGTGAAAGATAAAAAAAAAGTCGTAGCTTGAAGAAAAAAAAAAGAGAAGTAACAACGTTTGAATATAACGATTGTTGAAAAAAAGTGAAAAAGAAGAATCAAGCTACGAATGAATGAAAGAAAAGATGGACAGGTAAAAGAATTAGAGTTTTAGAGAAAAAGAAATAAGTTATGAATTGGATGCTTCCCTAGAGTAGGAACAACCCTTGATTATCTTCTTTTTTTTGAATCTAAACCACATTACAACCATAGAAAGACCTTCTGATTCTCAGATTCCACAGTACTTGATGCTAGCAATTTGGTGAACGTATGATATGGATTTTTGTTGATTTAATTGTTTGGATGAGTGTTTAACCCCTCTTTGAGTCATCATATTTTCTGATAAGAGTGATTAGTGCTGGTTCAAGCAATTGTGTAGTGTTTTGAACTTCTGGAGGTAATTTGCTTTCAAAGTTTGTTTCATGTGTATATTCTGAGTTTGCAGGTAGAAGAGGAGTATTTGACTTAGTTACTGGATGGAACCACTTGAGAAAAACTTTTTGAAAAACTTGTTGCATGATTGTCGGTAAACTTTGCTGGAGGTAAGTAATTTTGTTTAGGGACAAACAAAACTCTAAGTTGGGGAGAGTTTGTTAGGAGTAAATTAATGGTAAATTCATGTGTTAATATAAGTGATTTCTTCTCTAAACCAATGCAAATTATGATAGATCCATAGGTTTTTAGTAAGAATTGAACGGAAAAGGTTCAGTTCATGTGTAAAGCAAATCGAATCACTTGTGGGTGTTATTGTTGCAGGTTTAGAGCTGAATTGAAGCTTGAGAAGAACATGAGGAGGAAAGAGAGCTGGAAGTCTCAAAGGCAGAAGAAAAAGATGGAAAATGCAAAGGGCGCGCCGCGAGAGTTTCTAGAGCGCACCGCGAAAATATCTCTGTTTTGAAGCGCGCCGCGCCAGTCCGATGCCGCGCCGCGGCCTCGGCGTTAAAAGCCCAAAACTTCTATTTAAAAGCCCTAGCTTCCAAGAGAAAAAGAACTTTTTGTGAAGAGCGAAATTAGGAGAGCAATCTGAAGGTGCAGCCACAATCATCAATTGAAGACCAATTCTCTATCAAGCGAAGACATTCCTTTGATGAAGATGAATTCTCCCATTAATCTCTGTGTGTTCTTCATGTCTATGGAGAGCTAAACCCCTTTTGTTGAATCTAAGGTAGTAGTTAACCTATGAATATACAATACCATTAATTAATTCCTGTGAACAATTGTTTGAATTCATTATCAATAAGTAATCTTGTTTTTATTCTTAAATTATCGTTGAATCTTTGATCGAAAGAAAGGATTTAACTTTTGCCCTAGGTTACTATATTGATTCAATTGCAATTTGCAGAGATGGAATTGTAATTGGATTTTCATAATTATCGTTCTTAATTACTATTATCGTTATTGATATTTGGAGAGATCGAATCTCATACCGGTAAAAGCTTTCTAATTTGATTTGCAGACATGAAATCTTATTTGAGGATAAGTGAAGATAATGATTCAAAAGATTGTTCAATTGTGAATTAATTGATAATTGTATAGGAATAGGTTGATGAACCCTAAGGTTCAACATATTTCTCTAATCGTTAACAACAGTTCATTACTCGCTTTTAATTTATTGTTTACTTTTGATATTATTAGAATCATAAAACAAACCAACTCAATTTTCCTAACTCAAAATAAACAACTATAGAACGGCAGTGATATTAACCAATCCCTGTGGATACGATATATTACCGAAAATATTTACCCACAAAGAAAAAGATGGAAAGTGCAAAGGGCGCGCCGCGAGAGTTTCTAGAGCGCGCCGCGAAAATATCTCTGTTTTGAAGCGCGCCGCGCCAGTCCGATGCCGCGCCGCGGCCTCGGCGTTAAAAGCCCGAAACTTCTATTTAAAAGCCCTAGCTTCCAAGAGAAAAAGAACTTTTTGTGAAGAGCGAAATTAGGAGAGCAATCTGAAGGTGCAGCCACAATCATCAATTGAAGACCAATTCTCTATCAAGCGAAGACATTCCTTTGATGAAGATGAATTCTCCCATTAATCTCTGTGTGTTCTTCATGTCTATGGAGAGCTAAACCCCTTTTGTTGAATCTAAGGTAGTAGTTAACCTATGAATATACAATACCATTAATTAATTCCTGTGAACAATTGTTTGAATTCATTATCAATAAGTAATCTTGTTTTTATTCTTAAATTATCGTTGAATCTTTGATCGAAAGAAAGGATTTAACTTTTGCCCTAGGTTACTATATTGATTCAATTGCAATTTGCAGAGATGGAATTGTAATTGGATTTTCATAATTATCGTTCTTAATTACTATTATCGTTATTGATATTTGGAGAGATCGAATCTCATACCGGTAAAAGCTTTCTAATTTGATTTGCAGACATGAAATCTTATTTGAGGATAAGTGAAGATAATGATTCAAAATATTGTTCAATTGTGAATTAATTGATAATTGTATAGGAATAGGTTGATGAACCCTAAGGTTCAACATATTTCTCTAATCGTTAACAACAGTTCATTACTCGCTTTTAATTTATTGTTTACTTTTGATATTATTAGAATCATAAAACAAACCAACTCAATTTTCCTAACTCAAAATAAACAACTATAGAACGGCAGTGATATTAACCAATCCCTGTGGATACGATATATTACCGAAAATATTTACCCACAAATACTTTCAACACATGTCGTATAACTTTGTAGTCAGTTTATGTGTGTTAATGTGTGTTTCATCAATCAAGTAGAAATATGAGATTCTGATAAAAATAACCTGACCACTTTTCTCATAATCGCTTAAAAACTCTTTTCTTGTGTTGTTGACCAAACAAACTTGCAACCCCCCAATTTACTGTTTTAATTTAAGTGCACAACATTCCATGTTTTAAGTTCGGAATCCATGTGAAGATGAATTTATATTTTATTACTTCGATAACATAACTAATACCCTAGTAAATTGTCATCAAGTAACTTATCCCATAACCCCTTGGCATCATTTAACTTCTTCACGACCCCTTTTAGGATCACCTTGTTCGCCGATTCTGCTTGTCCATTGGCTCGGGGTGGACAACAAAGACAAAATTTGTTTGCACTCATAACTCGTGGCAAAAGTCAATGACAATAACATTGGCAAAGTGTGTTCCATTATTGGAGACGGTGATGCTTGACAACCCGAACCTACACATGATTTTCTACCAGTAGAAACGACGAACTCTATATATTGTAATCTTAGTGACACCGTCCGCCTCTATCCATTTTTGTGAAATAGTCGACCCCCATAATTAAGAATTTAAGTTTCCCCGACGCCAGAGGGAACAAACCTAAAATATCCACCCCCGCTAGTAGAAAGGCCATGACGATCTCATGAAGTAAAGGAGCTTAGATTGGGCATGATGAAAGTCGGCATGTCTTTGACATTAATCTCACTTCTTACCAATGCCACACTGTCTTTCAACAAGGTGAGCCAATAGTAACTTCCTTGAGTAGTTTGTGGGCGAGAGCCTTGCTGCAAATGTGCTTTCCACATGCCCTTTGGTGAACTTCTGCGAGGATCAAGGAGGTTTCATGCTCCCCTAGACACTGTAATATTGGATATAGAGCAACACATAATTGACAAAGACACCACATATTCACTAAAAACTTTAAGACAATTAGTGTATGAAATCTCTCACTTATAAAGTGATCAACCTCCATTTTTTCAAGCAATGTGAGACTTACACAACTCACATTTATTTCTCAACCTAAAGTATTAAAAATTCCACGACATCCCACTTATTCATTTCATTGATGAAATTCTAGATAGGGTAATAGACTATTTGACCAAAATAAATTTAAGTAATTTATTTTTATTAAAAAATACTTTAAAAAAATATATTTAATTAATAACTTAATAAATAATTATATCAAAAAAACTTAAAATTAATATAAAAAGGTGAACTACCCTTGAGTTTAGTTGAATACCGGTACTCTCGTCCAATCAAATAGTAGAATTTAATGTCACATCAATTTTTTTATATTATTTTAAAATAAATTAAAATTAAAATACAATTTACTTTAAAATAATAATACTAAATTTAAATTCATGGGTACCGAATTGAAGTTGTCAAATATATGGGCTAGATTAATTTTAGTTTTCTTGAGTTTTTATAGGAGAGCGCAGCCGGCGTCAAAACCCTAATCGAACCCTCTTATCACTTATAAATACTCCCAACCACAAACCCTCTTCACATCCTGTTAGTTGTTAAGCAGCCGCACGATTTCAAATACATGTTAGATCATGTTTTTTCTTATTCGTTTCGATTCTGATCTTGGTTCAGAGTAATACTGATTCTCCCGTGCTTCAATTCAACTCTTCACTGTTTTCACTGTTTTTATAGTTTTGCAAATTGAATTGTCGAAAACGTTGTTTGTTATAGGATGTGATGATAGTAATTGTCGCCCCAGTCTTAATCTGCACTCTAAAGTGTAACATGGTGACTGACTTATTATCTGATCCTGTTATTCGTTTTGCATCAATTTTAATTTTATTTGTTTTCTTAATACTTTGCTTGCAACATTTTGCAACATTGGGATATGAGGATAAAATCTCTAAATGTCTTATTGTGAATTTCATACTTGGTGACTAAAGATCGACTATCTGATCCCTTTTCCAACATTTTGTTTATCTTTTAACAATTGTTAGTTTTGATTTTGGTGACATGAGATTGAAGGAGATATGATGATATTTATCCAACGGTTCTGTTATAGATGATGAAACAAACATGCACTACCATCTGATCTCTTTCAAATCTCTCCCTTTTTGTTTTGTTATTTGTGTATATTTATTTGCCTATGGTATCTGATGTCCAGAATTTAGACTTGTGTTCTTGTGACTGGACATTTCGTTTTTACGGGCATAGACTGAATTTTTACAGGTCTTGCGACACAGGGGTTTTCTGAATTATATGCCTACTGTTACTAATTCCCTGTTTACATTTTCTATCTATTTCTTCCATGAAGTTGAATGATATGTATATTGATTTCTTTCTTGATTGCTGTCTCCAGACTAGTCAGGTATCTTCTTCAATGTGCTATGGTTGATACCGTTACATGTCTGGGAAATCAAATGAGTCCATCGTTACAGGCGTGTTGGTTTTAATGCTCACATCTGTTCCATTGGACCTCTACATTATAGTCCAATACAATGACTATTTTTTCATTGAGATACTTTACTCTTTCTCTATAATATTAATAGATTACAAGATATTTTAACTTTTGCTGAGTATAGCAGTATTTTGATTTTTCGGCTAATTTTGGTGTGAATTTGAATCATTAACAAGAAGATGAATTTTAGCCGTTAGATTAATTAACAAGAAAAATAACACCAAATTAAACCAGAACTTTTTTTGGTCACAGAACTATTAACAGTCATGTCTTTTTCACACCGAAGGTAGTCTGAGCTTCCTGTAAATCTGTCTGATTGGCAAACTTTTAAATGCACACTTTCATGTAGGAATAATGCTATTCGCCTCCTTAAACATTCTCTTATGTAATTAATTTGGGCGTCTGAGAAGTTATAAAAATAAGCTTTTGCATTTAGGATGTTAATAACCACTGTATTCCTTAAGTTTCTCGCATTATGCCCCTTACTTGTACACTTTAAAGCACGGAGTAAAAGAATTCAAGGAAAAACAGTAGTTGAAGATCAACTTCAGGATATTTAATAAAAGAAACATCTTTAGAGTGCAGAGATCAATAAGTTGACAAACTTTACATTTATTGTTTCAACAATGCTATTGCTTAACTCTAATTCTTGAACCTTTGATTGCTCTTTGAGAATGCAAAGATTGATGATGATGAAGACTATTAGAGAAGAAAGAACTTAAAAAGTTACATTATGAAAGGTTGACAATTTTGAAGCTTAAATCAAGAGGTTTGATCATGATTAAAATTGATAAAGTCAATGGTGGTTAAAGAAGAAATATTCACTGACAATTACAATTTAAGAGTCAACTCTCTGTTTGGAATGATGTTTGATGTTTGGAACAACACTCAATATGTTTAATGTTTGTACTAGTTTGGTACAACATTATGTTTTTTGGAAATTATGGCTTTTGAAATTGTTGTAATCATACATTTAGAACCGGTATAATTTTATTGCTTTGTGTAACAATTACATGAAGGTTCTCTATGAAAATTGGAAGAGTGATAATTGATTACATAATAGATGTTGTTGATTACATAATTTATTCTGTTTGGAAAATATGAATCTAAATTGGAAGAATGATATAATCGATTACAAAAAAGTATTGTTGATTTCATGTTTATTCTGTTTGGAAAATATGAATCTTGGAAAATTATGGTTGTTGAAATTGTCGTAATAACACTTTTAGAATTGTCATACTTATCTTATTTATGAAAATTATGGATGTTGAAATTGTCGTAATAACATTTAGAATTATCATACTTATCTTATTTATGAAATAATATTTAAATCTATCTTATTTATGAAATAATATTTATACTTATCTTATTTATGAAAATTATGGATGTTGAAATTGTCGTAATAACATTTAGAATTATCATACTTATCTTATTTATGAAATAATATTTAAATCTATCTTATTTATGAAATAATATTTAAATTTGATTTTTTTTTTGAACGTTAGGGATGTGGTATTTTATTACCATATTATGATATTCGAATAGGAAGGTGAAGCATTGCATTTTTTTCATGGTTAGGATGTTTTTAACACAATGCAATGCTTCCTACTTTGATTTCAAACTTGAGTATCTTCTCCTAGAGGTATCATAGGATGTATATAAGACTATATACTTCTGAAATTCAAAGAACTTTTTTCATATTTAATTCATACAATTCAAATTATTTTTCTAGTGTTCATACAACTTTTACAATGAAATTTTGTGCATAATTTTCATATCATTCAAAAAGTTTAATTCAAACATTATGAGCACTTAAGTATATAAGTTTGAATTGTGATCAAGTTTAAGAAAAAAATGATTTACTTAGAATACAAGGCAAAACAAGTTTATTCAAATTACTAAAAATGTAATGTGACTTAATCATCAAGTTTGTGATGATAAGTTGTTCGTGTAAAAGGTCATTTAAATTTGGTTGACTCAAAGTCTGCCATAGTGTTTGTTGTTTTATGAAAAAAGTTCTTTGAATTTGTTTGATTCAAACTCCACCATAGAGTTTGAGTTTTTATAAGATAAGTCATTTGAATTGGGGTGATTTAAAATCCAATGTAGATTTGGTGTATGTGTATCCTTTAGAAGGTTGTAAAGAAGTCTTGGCATTACGAGGATCTAAACATAGTGGACATTCTTCAAGATATGAAGGGATTAGATGTGTATCGATGATTGATAAGAGAAGTAGTAAAATTGTCTGTGTCCTTTACTTTTCAGCATATTAATATTTTGCTTTTTATTACTATAATAACATAACATATTCATAATTTCTAGAAAAATAAAAAGTTAAGAGTTTTGCATCTCATAATTACATGTCACCCCTCTTTTATGTTGCATCTCTTAGTTACATGTTTTCAACGTTAAAGATGACATGATTGAATAAATTATTATTTTTTAGGAACGTTGTGCATGTACCCAATCTTCGTTATTTTTTTGTCATGTTGCTTTTTGAATGGATCGTGGTGTAAGTTTTTGGTCTCCTATTTTTGTACTATTGTTCTAGGGTGGATGGATCATTTTTAATATACATGTTATAATTCCTTACATGTGTAACTCTTTTTCCATCATTTGTGGTTTTAATCATCTTTGCATATCTCTTCGATAGGAGCTTCCCCGACCAAGGGCACCATTCGTTTATTACTTTTTCAACTTTTGATCTTAGAAGAAGGGTGGATTGTTTTTGGGGAATATTTATCTTGTTGATGGCCTATCGAAAAGAGATGCTCATTTTCCCATCTTAAGTGACTTTGGTTGCCTGCTTGATACATTGAATTGGGCAGTAAAAAATATTTGTGTAACTCGCCTTAGGAGTCGTTAGATTCATCCTTAAGACGTTTAAACCATGTCAAGTCATGCCCTTCCCCCTCCTTAAAAGTGAGGATGATCATTTTACACATCTCTATCTCACTAGAGTCTCGAAAGTTGAGGAGGACATCCAAAATGTGATTGTTCGGATCTGTCGTTCCATTATAGGTCCACATCCCTAAAATTTTCTTTGAGGTCCATATGGACAAGTAACTATTGATCTTTTGTGTGAACGTGTTACTCCTCAGAGTATTTTCTTCACCCTAGGATTTTTCAGAGGAGAAGGATGACGTTGAACCTCTATATCGCGTGTCGTGTCATCTTTGTGGTGTCATAGATCCGGATCTTCCTAGGGTGTGATGCCTCCAAGACTAATTAAAATATTTTTTAGCCCATTTATTTTAAAAATTAGTTTTTTTCTCCCTAATTTCTTTTTTTATAGAATTTTTTACTCCCATCTCATTTCAATATCATTTTTTCTTGTTTTGATTAATTAGTTTAACATTGGGTTGTCCAGACCTCTAAACACTAAAAGGGTTAGGTTAAACATTTTGTCATTTGTAAATACTTATGGGAATTTTTGTTATGTGTTAATTAATTCAATAACTTATTCATAGTTACAACATAGAAAAAGATAATATCTGCAAAATTGTATACATTTTTTTTTCTAGTTTCTGTGTGATCCTAACTCACTTATTGGTATATAATTTTTAGACCCCAAATTATTCAGTTTCCTCAATCCATCAAGCCCTGAAGATGGAAAAGGGCCCTACACATATCTACAAAGCTAATAAATACATATATAATATTGTAGATATACATAATATAATATACTACTAGTCAAACTATATATTAAATTAATTAATTCAAATCAAAGACTGGATTGAATAGTTGCATTTGAAGGAGTTAAGTCCACTTATATGTGCAAAGATATCTGAGGAATCAACCATATCATCTTCTTCTTTAACAGCTATCTGCAAGTACAAAATGAAACGAATATTTATTAAGGAATTATTCCATCAAATAATTGAATAGGATTAAAAAAAATTGAAAAAAATAGAATATTTGTTTTTTATATCTCAATAATATACAAATAAATGCGTCTAATGCATTTCTGAGTCCAAATTTCTTCGATGACATGTAATGTGATAGTTAATGTCACTTAATATATAAATATTTTCCAATTTTTTATAAAAATAATATGAAAGTCTATAGGAATCTTACTTCATCATCATCTTCATGGTTGCTACAAGCTGGCCTTTGATTCTCGCCAAATTCATCATTCTTTGCAAATCTGCCTCTAACTCGCGGCCGACTATCTGCTAAAGTTTTCCGGCAAGCATACTGCATGTATATTTTCTTGCATCATTAGATGAATTTTGAAAATATAAAGGAATCTATGTATATGATTAGGATATAATATAAAATTTCAAGTACCTTGATTTTCTTGCTGAAATTTCTTTCATTTCTCTTCTTCATATATCTATGAATCTTTTCTTTCCTTTGCTCAACAGAAAGTTTTCCAACCTTTAAGGTAGAGTCCTCCAAATGTGAGATTTCTGGTGATAAAGTGGCAGAATTTCCAGCTACTAGTTTGTGATTCTCAGTACCAAGTGCCTATACGAGAAATTACAGTTATCAACATCAACTTCTTATTCAATGCATCCGAAAAAAATGATGTCTAGCCCACTAATTATCAACATTTAGCATCTATACTTCAAATCAATAACATGTTCGATGTTTGACATGTGTACATATCTATCATCGACATACACGGTTCTATTCAATATGAGTATTATATCTTGTGTCTGATGTCTGGATCAATGTTCGTGGTTACTTTATTAGAGACTTTTGAAAGAGATGTATTGGTAGAACCAATCATGATGATGGTCTTTTTCTAATGATGCTGCTGTCTTTGTTATCTTTTTTATTTTTGCTTGAAAGTTGTTATTCCTTTCTACTAGGCCAAATCAATAGTATTTTTTTTAATGCAGCTGACTTTATAAAAGAACTTAAACTATATGCTAGCAATAACTGTTTGATGTATATTGGCACTAATGGGTTTTCAGCTTAAGATATTTTGTGGACCATGACATGTCCCCAAAAATTCTCTTCAAATATATCAAACTTCAACGCAAACACGGACACCAGACACCACGTCAAACACACCACACATGACATTAATACATATACAATATGACATTGGTAAGAGTTTGAAAAAATTAATCATTTGAGCTTTTTTAAACGTGTTGGTGACAAACATCAAAGACGTCTTTCTTACAAATTTAAGGAAAATTTGCTTACTTTCTAATTACATTTTCAAATTTTACTTTGTATGTCAATGGCTGAAATAACATTTGGCTATAAAAATACCTATGTAGCACCGACATCTCTGAAAAAAGTTGTGCTAATGTTCAACTAACATTTGTGATTACATTTAATTTTTTTATTTTTTTAAAATTATTTTCAGTGTCGTGTCCTATGTATGTATCTGTATCTGTGCGCATGTACTTCACCGAATAAAAGCACTAGAGAGTATGCAATTCAATCTATTTTAAATAAGCATTTTCAAAGAAAAAGAAAGACAAGAAGTAAACTAGAAGCAATCAAAGAAAAGTTGATCATACCTGAAAATCTTGAGGATTAAACACCTGCTGAACAGAATCTGTACAATAAATTCCACCATTTTCACCTTGATAATCTAAGTCTTGAGTCTGCATTTCCGAACCTAGTATCATTCCTCCACCAAACAAGCCAGAACTATCACCAGACAAACCACTCCCAAGATTTCCATGAGGCATATACACACCTAATCCATTACTAAGATAAGAACACGAAGGAGAATAAGACGGAATCGAAGATATGCAATCATCTTCAAAAACCGAACCAAACGAACCACCGATGAGAGGCCCCGCAGCAGCCGAAACAGGAATATTATCAGTCTGATGATACTGCGAAGACAGTCCTTTCAAACCCGAACATGTGGACAACTGAAGATGCTGATGATGAGGTTGCGTCGAAGAGAAATCAAACTGCTGTTCTTGATGAGTATTGATTGGAAGAAGCGACGGAACGAGAAAAGACTGCGACGATGTGAAGTCTATCGAAGCCGATATGTCATTGTCGATATCTTGTTGAGAATCAAAGATAATCGGAAGGCTATTATTGGTATTGTTTGTTGTGTTATTGTTGCTTGTTGTGCTTGTAGTACTATTGCTATTGCTATTGATGTTGTTGTCTAAATCTAAAGCTTGTGAAATGTTGTTTAAGGTATATGAAGAGTTGTTATTATTATTGTTGTTGTTGTTGATGTTGTTGAGGTTGTTTTCTTCATGATGACAACAATTTGAGCTAGAAGTAACTTCAGAATTTTGTTGGAGAGAGTCTTGGAACAAATCAGGGTCACAAAGTTCAAAAATTTGTGCACTAATATTTGGACTTGAAATTTCATCCTGAAATGTGTGACATAAAAACAATGTAAGAAACATGATTGTACTGAAAAAAGTACTAAGTTTATAAGACTTGGAATTTAAGAAAGAGAGTAAGTTGTATATAAATACAAGATGGAAACGTGATTCTCTATAGTTTTTTATTTTGTTATGGAGTTTGAAAATGAATCCAATTCTTCTTTTTGTTGATAGACATGAGTCTGTTCTGATCACTTAGAGGGGAAAAAAAGAAGTGCCAAATTTCAAAAGGTTGTAATATTCTTCAATCAAATTGAAGGTTTGGGTTGTAATTGTCTTTGGTATTCTAAAGTGAAAAACAAGCCAAGTAAGACAATGGAAATGGTATTTTGATGCACAAGATCAAAATTCAACAACAACTTTATAGTGCTAACACATTTTTTAGATATGAAGTATGTCTGTAGATGATTAATGTATTATAAACCATAATTAGATATGTGTGTGACCTAGTGGTGAAGGCTTAGTTCTTTAGAGTATGCAAGAAATCAGACATAATAATAACAATAACACATGACATTAACACGTAATTATGAATAATTGAAAAATTGAAGTGATTAAAAATTACTATATTTGGATATAGTATACATATGTATAACATTGATGCATATCAAACATAGATACATAGATACTTATCTATCTTAGGTGTTAGTATATGGTTGAAAAAATAGGATTGGTTTTTCAAGCATATCCTTTTTACCAATATTTTTTAGTGACTAAAATTTTAGACTCGTATATCTCTAATATGTCTGTCCCGCTCTATTTTTGCAGATGCAGGCATTGGTAATAATTTTTGCAATTTTTAACTTTTAGAGATGCAAGGCCCGCCCGCATATCTTTTAAATGTGTAATTGATGTCACAATTTTTTGAAATATGTGCAAATATATATTTTATTTACACTAAAAGTATAGTACTTGACACGTCCATTTCTTTTGAGAAATAGAGAGGATCCTTACTCGCCTACCCTCGTTTTTCCATGGGGCGGATTGAAGTTTTAGACCAGTACCCTTAACTATATCCGTCTTGTTCCATTATTTTACAACTTTTGCGGGGCGAAGCTAAACGGGATGCCCCTTTTGATACCCTAGTTGGACCTAATAGATAGCTTTGCAGAGAATACTAGTATTTCATTGTGAAGTTGAAAACAAAACAAATCATTATGCAAAGCCTTGTTGGGGGCATTCTACATATAACTAGTTGGTTGCATAGTCTAGTCAGTCATTGTCCATAATTGGCAATAGACATATAAGAAATTCTCCAAAAAGTGATTTCTTTTTCAAGTCATTATTTTGACAAAGAAATGCACAATTGCATCTATGCCTCATGTGTACACGTTGGAACCAAATTTACCTAATGTTACTAACATGAAAAAAACACACAAAGTAAAAAACAAAGAAAGAACCTCATACTATTTGTTATTTTTCTTTATTCATTAAATGGAAATTGTCCTTCAATGGGAATTGAAAGCCACTTAAAGGAATTAACACTTTCATAATGCTATACCTATATAAACTCTTTTGTCATTACATCAAAAACCCTTTTCTTCTATCTAACTCAAAAAAGAATATCAAAATTTGGAAAGCTTGCAAATGAAGCTCCAAAGAGATATAGATTCCACAGAAATTGAAAGCTATGTTTAAAATGACTATCAAGGAAATGTCACACTATTTTACTATTTTGCCCTTGGAAAATGATATATTGATTGTAAGGGCATTGTCTTGAATAGGATAAATATTAGAAAGAACAAAGCCTTACTCTCACGGAGTCTTTGATTCCTTCTTATTATTTTTCCAGTCAAAGAAAATATTATGCTTGCCAACCATATAAATATGAGGAAACAAAACATTATAGTCCTATAAATTGTAAGGGTATGTATTATATAGCTTCTTGTTTTTGCTACAAATAATAGTAATTAATACTTATAACTAGCTATGTAACAAATTATCTAGACACTTGAGAGCCAAATGACTTAATTAACATGTAACAAACATAAGAAAACCATATTCATGATTCATGATTAATCTAATGCATGTAAAGATAATAAATTGCAAGAAGACATAAATAAATAAATAAATAAATGAATGAATAACCACTATTTAGCTACCAAAATATAAGAGTGAGTGACCCAAATAAAAAAAATAAAAAATAAAACCCTTTTCTCAAACAAATAAACTTGTGAAGTTCCAAACATCTCATAACTCAGAAATTGCATGCATGCATGAAAAAATAATTATAGTATGCATATAGTTTCATTTGAACACAAGCATGCATTAACATTAAATATAAGTTGAGGAAATTACAATGGATAGTTGTTCATCATGTGATGGAGGGTGGATAACATCTTGCAACATGGTGATAGGTGATGAATCAATCCTCTTGGAAGCAATGAATTAGGAGTATATATATATATACAAATAATTTGGTGATGTATATGTATATGTTGTAGACAAGTGTTTGTAATAAGGTTGAATATGGCTAGTTAAAAGAATGGAAAGAAAAAAAGGGGAAGGAAGGAAGGAGAGAAAGTGAGGGGTATGTTATATAGAAAGAGAGAATTAATGTGAAATGGTTTAAGGAGGGAAGAGAGAGAAAGAGAGAAGTTAAGAGAGAGTATAGTTAGCTAAGATGATGGAGAGTATGAGGGTGTCAAAAACGGTGAAAATTAGTTAAGTGCATATATAGACAAGGAAATGGGGTGTCAACGCGGGGTGTCAACGCGATATTTATGTTTGGCCATTCAAAATTCAATTCACTATTTTGGCTTTCTTTGGGTTAAGTGTAAATGTGTGTAATAGGATTGGGAGGGTTGTAAATCCTATTCCTAACTTCTTTTATTTTTTGAGTAAAAAAAAAACTTTAATTTCTCTTTTGAAGATAATAGTCATAATAATAATAATAAAATCATAATTATTAAACTTTTAAGCAAAACAAAAAAGTGGAGAAGGATAATTATAATTTACCTATATCTCAATTATGTTGGTAACACGAGAAATAAAAAAATCATTCGCAACACCTAAAAAGTATTATTCAATGTTAACAAAATAATAATTTTTAAATATTAATTGTTGGTGATTTTAGTATCATCAATGTATTTTGGTAATAATGTGATTTACTGTAGGCCGATGCAATTATGCGTTAAGCTTGAAACGAGTTGGGGTAGTGCGGAGTGCACGCTCGTAGAGCCAAACGTGCAATTGAATACGAATAATAGAAACGGGGTTCCAAAGGGCGTAGCCCTTGGCAGGGTGCGGGGCAGCGCCCCGTCGGGGTCCAAGGGGCGGAGCCCCTGGCGGGGTGCGGGGCAGCGCCCTGCCGGGGTCCAAGGGACAGCGCCCCTGGCTGGGGTCTCCCTGCCAGGTCAGCGGGCGGGGGGCGGGGCAGCGCCCCGAACGAAATTTTCGTTTGAATAGTTGCACCATTTCCCAACCGACATAACCGTTTTACCGAACAGGTGTGTCGTTTCCCAACCAACATAACTATTTTTACCGAACAGGTGTGTCATTTCGGTTTCTATTGTTGATCTCCTATATAAGGAGTCATTTGGCCTTAGTTTCGAATACGAAAAACATATTTCCTCTACATTCTGATCTGTTCTCCATTGTCAGAAACAGATTGTTCTTCGAGAATTATCCCCGCAAAGATTTCGTGAACCCAGACAATAATAGGGTCGAAATACTTTGTTCGGAAAGTGAACAAACACGATTCTTGAAGATATCCAGGATTATCTTACCTATATCTAACATTAATGAGTATAAGGGATATTCAAACCCAAACGATTACAAATAATGATCCTTTAGGATACAAGACACCAAATTGATAATCCAATTCACCAAATTACATTCCGCATTTTCTCTAAATCTCAAACTTGTTGGGTCATCACGAAAAGCATCCATATTGGGTCAAGAGCAACACACAAGTGAAGAGACACCACATATTCACCTAACAGAGATATTCATATATTGTCCGATGTGGAACTCTTAACAGAAACAAACCACTCCTACGACAAACACTTAATATTTCCTAAAGCAATTTCCGCTACCTTGACCCGTCCAAAAAGATATAATTCCTTTTAAGCCAAATCGGCCAACATGATGCAACCATACCAACCCTCTTGTATTACCTTTGATTCTTCCTTTTAATTTCATTTGAAAGTTCTTGCAATAGTCTATCATAGAGCCTTTTAATTTCATTTGAAAGTTCTTGCAATAGTCTATCATAGAGCCTTTTACGCCCTCCACAACTGGACAGTAAACGGACAAGTTAAGAACAAATGACTAATTATCTCTTTTTCCTCATTACATACGATAGTCTGAGGATCCGTCGATAAGGCGATCAATATTCGGTAATGGGTAGATGTCCTTAGAACAGGCGACGTTCAAGTCAGTACAGTCCACACATATGTGCCATATGTTGTTTTCTTTCATTATCAAAACAACATTGGCAAGTGAGGTGGGGTATTTTGTTTCTACACTACTACAAATAATATATTTCATGATGAAGCTTTCACCTCAGCCAGAAAAATCTGAGGTAATATGCCAAGGTGCGTCATGTTTTATTTTATTTTTTATAAAAATAAAAACAACATATTCTCTCAATTTTTAATATAACCGAGGGGAAAAACAACTCAGGACACGCTTCACATATCAGCTATTGCAGTTTATGTTTTTATTTGTTTATATGTGAAAACTAAATGATATATCCCTTCAATTTCTTTAATAACCGAGGGATAAAATAATAATATTTTACTATAAAAACATTCGCTAAATGATACATTCTTTAATCCTAACTTATATGTTGCCGCCCCAAACTAGTACGCATCATTCTTTAGGATGGATTGCACGACAGAAAAAATCTTCAATGTCCTTCTATCCTTGAACAAAACATTTTTTCTGCCCTTACAATCTATCTCACATAATGGTATTAATGTTGTATTTTTGAAGCAACTCTCTATTAAGAACTATTGGAAAAGTTCCATACGATATATTGCAAGTGCAGAAAACCATTCTTGCTTCCAAGTTAAACAAAATAGGTGTTTCAACCTTTGAAAAGATATATGCAACAAAATCTGGAATTGCAACGATGATGATGAAAAGAAAATACGTTTTTGCTCGATTTTTTTAATAAAAATTGAGGAAATATGTTACACAGCTACAACAACGAATCTCTATCATATATTCTTAAAGGAACAACGCTCATGATAATGCCAAGACATCAATCCACAACATACTATCTACATCCACCACTATATATCTTTCTTGTGAAAGCATTTGCCTTGATAACATTTGCTCAAGATAATGAAATTTTAGAACTTAAAGAAGCTTGAAAAAGTTCTCTATGATGAATTGCAAGTGCAGAAAAAACATTTCCAATATTTGGAACTGATAACTCCTTACTTGGAGCAGATAGCTCCTTAGAAGTTGATTGCATGAACTCTATATAACTTTAAAACAATGAGCACAAAATGTACCCAACAGGATCTGGATTACACCAAAGATGTGTTGTTCTCCAAGAATAACAGCTACTATGATAACATTGCTTTTGTTGTTATAATGTAATTTAATATTCTGTGTAAACAATATACTGTTAAAAATAAATTATACACATCAGTTTTCTAATGAAACCGAGGGGTAAACATTTTTTACCTCGGCTTTTAACAAAACTGATGGTATAATTTTGGTGTGATAAATGAGGATATTGATCATCGTTATTAAACAAATTTGTGTCGTCCATTTCATGAGTATCAATGCTTAAGACACT